>NC_092871.1:61113639-61152215 GCF_032062135.1 Pyxicephalus adspersus | reverse complement strand
TTGTGCCACTCTGTGGCCTCCTGATGCTGCTGCCAACTCCTGACTCTGTCATTGTGCCACTCTGTGGTCTCCGCCTGATGCTGTTGCTGACACCAACTCCACACTCTGTCACTGTGCCACTCTGTGGCCTCCTGATGCTGCCGCCACCTCCAGACTCTGTAATTGTGCCACTCTGTGGCCTACTCATGCTGCCTCCACCTCTAGACTCTGTCATTGTGCCACTCTGTGGCCTCTGACTGATGTTGCTGCTGCTGCCACCTCCACAATCTCTCATTGTGCTACTCTGTAGCCTCCTGATGCTGTCGCCAACTCCAGACTCTGTCACTGTGCCACTCTGTGGACTTCTCAAGCTGTTCTCCCACCCTCCCCATTCCATGACAAGGCCACAATTTTGCCTTTTTGGCCTAGATGATATCACTTTTTATTTGACCCTTTTTCTGATCTGTCAGAAGGAAGAATAAACGAGACGCACAATGGATCCTGTCTGTGTAGCAGCTGTAAGGCCTGTATGGTCCCATCAGAATTGGCTTATTATTTGGAATCCAAAAGCAGGAGTGGGTACAAAACACAGAAGACATGCAAATATTCCATTCACATGTCATCTCTGTTTTGGATCCACTCCTGTTTTTTTTTGGCATTAGCAATACTGATGAATTATTGAGCAAATGCTGACCGAGTGAAGGCATATGCTCCACAGACAGGATCCGTTTTTTGTGGGTTATTGTTCTGATGGATCAGAGGAAGGGCAAAATAATCAGTGACGTCAACAAAAACTTAGTGCTGACACCCTCTCCACTCTGTCAGGGGGGCTCTACTTGTAGAAGCGCTTAATAGAACAGGTTCTGTAGACATCTTTGTGGAATCAGCTGACAGGGGTGTAAAAGGAGTGCGCTTCTTCTTGACCCTAACATGGACCTGTAAAGCTGAGTTTATACTTGAGACTTCCCAAAATAAGTGAAGTGTGCAGTGATTCTAATAGCGACACCTGTCATCTGCATGTCATACTGACAGTATTATTTCACTACCACAGCAGACTCCCTATGCGTGTACTGCAAGGCATAGTGTTCTACACCACTATCAGGGCTCTCTGCAGGCCGGAAATAGATGTTTATTAACGTGATTCACCGCAAATAAATTCGGATCGAAGCAAATCTTTTCAGAAAATTCGTCGAACTGGCTGAATCGAATTTTTGAAAAATTCGCTCATCTCTAATAGGGAGGAATCATTTCACAGCATCTTAGTGCAGGGAGAGATGTCAGAGGGTGCTAAGGACAGTGCTAGAAAAGTGATTTACAAGAGCAGGGAAAGAATATTTGGGGATCCAAATAGCCTTTATTTAGCTCTGACATTCCATCAATTTATATATCCAGAAAAATATACACGCACGTGTATATTTGACGTGATATACATACACTACTCGATGATGATGAAGCCGATCGCACTTAGGAGCCGGGTGAAGAAGGGGCTTCATCATCATCAGGAGAAGAGGGTGGCAGCTTGCCCGTGAGGCAGTGGCTGAGCCAGCAAAGTGGTAGCATGGCTGGTAGTCAGCAGGGTGGCAGCAGTGGGAGGTCGGGAGCCAAACGTGCCTGGTGTCGACCACCTGCTTCGCAGCAGCCTACCTGCCCGGGAAGTAGTGGTGCAGGGGATCACGGAGGCAACGGCAGTAGCAGTCAATCAGTGCGAAGTGTTGGGGGGAAAATCACCTATTTGGCGGTGTGGCAGTTTTTTGTTAAGCCGCCGGAGGAGGTAGGCTGAGGATGGCCATATGTAAAAATTGTGGGCAGAAGGTGAAGCGTGGCCAGGGTGCCAATGTTGGCACCATGGCCCTGCGTCAACATATGCAGCGTCACCATAAAGTGGCCTGAGAGAACCGTGGCTCCGATGTGGTGGTCCAGCCTGCCCCAGCAACCGCTGCATCACCCAACACCCCAGTCTATCACCGAGTCACTTATTCTCTTTATGCTGCTGCTGCCATCTCCACACTATGTCACCTTGCTGATCTGTGGTCTCCTGATGCTGCTGCTGCCATCTCCACGCTATGTCATCTTGTTGCCCTGTGGTCTCCTGATGCTGCTGCTGCCATCTCCACACTATGTCACCTTGCCGCTCTTTGGTCTCCTGATGCTGCTGCCATCTCCACACTATGTCACCCACCTCCAGACTCTGTCATTGTGCCACTCTGTGGCCTACTGATGCTACCGCCGTCTCCACACTATGTCCTTGTGCCACTCTGTGTCCTCCTGATGCTGCTGCCACCTCCAGACTCTGTAATTGTGGCACTCTGTGGCGTACTTATGCTGCCGCCACCTCCAGACTCTGTCATTGTGCCACTCTGTGGCCTCATGATGCTGCCGCCACCTCCACACTATGTCCTTGTGCCACTCTGTTTCCTACTGATGTTGCCGCCACCTCCAGACTCTGTCATTGTGCCACTCTGTGCCCTATTGATGCTGTTGCCTACTCCAGACTCTGGTATTGTGCCACTCTGTGCTCTCCGCCTGGTGCTGCTGCTGACGTCACCTAAACACTATGTCCTTGTTCTGCTCTGTGGCCTACTGATGCTGCCGCCTCCTCCAGTCTCTGTCATTGTGCCACTCTGTGCCCTACTGATGCTGCCGCCACCTCCATACTCTGTTATTGTGCCACTCTGTTGCCTACTAATGCTGCCGCCAGCTCCAAACTCTGTCATTGTGCCAGTCTGTGGCCTACTGATGCTGCTGCCACCTCCAGACTTTGTAATTGTGCCGCTCTGTGCCTTAATGATGCTGTTGCCACCTCCAGACCCTGTAGTTGTGCCACTCTGTGGCCTCCTGATGCTGTCGCCATCTCCAGACTCTGTCATTGTGCCACTCTGTGGTCTCCGCCTGAGGCTGCTGCTGACGCCACCTCCACACTATGTCCTTGTGCCACTCTGTGGCCTCCTGATGCTGCCGCTACCTCCAGGCTCTGTCAGTGTGCCACTCTGTGGCCTCCTGATGCTGCCACCACCTCCAGACTCTATCATTGTGCCACTCTGTGACCTACTGATGCTGCCGCCACCTCCAAACTCTGTAATTGTGCCACTCTGTGGCTCACTGATGCTGCCGCCACCCCTAGACTCTGTCATTGTGCCACTCTGTGCCCTACTGATGCTGCCGCCACCTCCATACTCTGTCATTGTGCCACTCTGTTGCCTACTAATGCTGCCTCCACCTCCAAACTGTGTCATTGTGCCAGTCTGTGGCCTACTGATGCTGCTGCCACCTCCAGACTTTGTAATTGTGCCACTCTGTGCCTTACTGATGCTGCTGCCACCTCCAGACCCTGTAATTGTGCCACTCTGTGGCCTCCTGATGCTGTCGCCATCTCCAGACTCTGTCATTGTGCCACTCTGTGGTCTCCGCCTGATGCTGCTGCTGACGCCAGGATAAACCTGTACAGCAGATGGGAAGTTGTATCCAGGGAAGCCCAGCAATGGAGCAGTCAGGTCAGAGCAGTGTTGGGGCAGCACAGAAAGCTTTGCCCACCCCACAGGTGGTTCAGTCTCGGAGTCAGTCTACCCCACAGAGAGGTGATGGCGGGGCAGCACCGGTCTAGCACAGTGCAGCCATTTCGCAGATGCCAAGGAAGATTTCCTTGGAACAAAAGACAATAAAGAAGAATTTGCAGCAACAAGTTTCATTCCCACCAACCAGGTGCGCTCAGCCCGCCTGAGAGTCCAGCAAAGTAAAAACAGTGCTGAAAGTACTAAAAAGCCAACAAATGTGGCTTTGGGGGCTCCATCAGCTTACAAATCCTCCCAGATTTCTGCAAATACAACCAGCAGTACAAAGTTTCAGTCTGAGATGCGGTCAGCGACCTACAAATCACCGCATATTCGTCCATCACCTGTGAGTGGGAAGGGGGCAGCGTATGACATGGCTTCCAGTCTATCTGAGGACCCAGCAATGTTTAAACACCTGGCAGAGGTGACTGAGCAGAAAGTAACAGCCTGCCAGCCTGGGCTGAGCCTAGCACAGAACATTTCAGCCCTTGTAAAAGAAATTGAAAGCCTGAGGAAAGCAAAGAGAACAATCCAAAGCAAGCTAGAGGGAATTTATAAATTAAAGGCTGCAAATCCCTCCAAGGAGGTTCTGTATGACAGCAAGCTGAAATCACTGGCTATGGAACTCGCTTCGGGGGTTGGGAAGATCGACTCAGTCCAGGAACAACTGGGACCCATAGGAGAGACTTATACAAATAAAGATCGTTTCCAAGGGACTGAGGAACCCACCAGTATGCCATTGGTAAGAAAATCTGTGTTGCAGCAGCCAATATTTTCTTACCAGCGAATAGACATGTCTGAGGATAGCAATGTAACCAGGGAGTTTCAGCAGCAGAAGAGAGACTCTGCACTATCACCACAGCCAGCAGGGGGCAGCAGTGAGAGCTTTCATTTTGCACCAAGTACATCTGCCGAGGTATTTAGGGGCAATTCTGCTCAGCTGGGTGCAATGGACAGCAGTGCAGTCCAGATAATGGACTCACTTGAGAATGTAGAGATCCATGGTGGGGGGAGTCAGGAGTCTTCCATTACTAATAATGCTGGGGGAGGTAATGCTGGGGGTAATTTGTTTGATGGGAAAGTGCAATGCATTTCGCAAGAATCTGAATGTACTAGCTCAGATAATCATGGCAATGAGGAGATGGTGCCGGATATGACAAATGATTTCCCCCCTCTAGTAAATCAGCCACAAACATCTAATGGGTCCAGTAGTGGTTCTGGGCCGGTACTTCTTCAAAACGCTTAGAGCCGCAGGGCTCCTTCAGTGTTTGCTAGCACTGTCTACCTGGGGCAAGCGTTTAAGAGGAGAAATGTGGTGAGATTTAGGATTAAAGGTCCCAGGGATGAATTACCCAATAGGCGTTATGTGGTGCGGGAATTGTTGTGTCACCAGATGGGCTTTGTACCAGCTGATATTCTGGCCGTCATTAACCTCCCAGATAATCAGGGTTATGACGTCAGCTTTAAGCTAATGGGGAAACAATCTATATCATAATATCTGTGGTGAAATATTATCACTGGCATGCAAGGACCAGGGTGGCCATGTGCAATGAATTGTTTGTTCCTGGGAAGGTGATAGATTTCACTATGTCTGAGCTCAGATGGATCAAATCATTAGAGATCAGGAAATGCAGGGAAAATGATGAATTGTGGAAAAATGTGAATCTCTTAATTCTGCTCCAGGAAAAATTCTGATTATTTATTGTTTCTTTATTACAGCCAATAATGGTGGGACTATGATTTTGTTCTAGAAGTGTTTGTGTGCGGAGTGTTGTAAATGTTGTGAAATGTTGTATTTTATTCTGTTTTTACAATAAAAATATCCAGACTCTGTCATTGTGCCACTCTGGTGTCTCCGCCTGATGCTGCTGCTGCCGCCACCTCCACACTATGTCTTTGTGCCACTCTGTGGCCTCCTGATGCTGCCGCCACCTCCACACTATGTCCTTTTGCCACTCTGTGGCCTACTGATGCTGCCGCCACCTCCAGACTCTGTCATTGTGCCACTCTGTGGCCTACTGATGCTGCCACCACCTCCAGACTCTGTCATTGTGCCACTCTGTGGCCTACTGATGCTGCCGCCACCTCCACACCATGTCCTTGTGCCACTCTGTGTCCTCCTGATCCTGCCGCCACCTCCAGACTATGTCATTGTGCAACTCTGTGTCCTCCTGATGCTTCCGCCACCTCCATACTATGTCCTATTGCCACTCTGTGGCCTACTAATGCTTCCGCCACCTCCAGACTCTGTAATTGTGCCACTCTGTAGCCTCCTGATGCAGTCGCCAACTCCAGACTCTGTCATTGTGCCACCCTGTGGCCTCCTGATTCTGCTGCCACCTCCACACTCTGTCATTGTGCCACTCTGTGGCCTCCCCCTGATGCTGCTGTTGCCGCCAACTCCAGACTCTGTCATTGTGCCACTCTCTGGTCCTTGGCACCTTACCAAGAGACAACAGTATGCGTGCACTCCTCCAACTGCGCAGAAGCTGAATGAACCCAACTCACGTTCCCTATTCGTGGGTGAACAATCCAATGCTAGGTGAATTCTGCTTCACAATGATAGTAAGAGCCAACATCATAGGATCAAAAAGCGATGTCGCTATGAACGCTTGGCCGCCACAAGCCAGTTATCTGTCATTGTGCCACTCTGTAGCCTCCTGATGCTAGCTTGCCTTAGGACACCTGTGTTACCGTTTAACAGGTGTACCGCTCCAGTCAAACTCCCCACCTGTCACTGTCCTCAGAACGGGTCGACCCCGGCGTGAGCTGGGCGCTTGTAGCCAGAAGCGAGAGCCCCTTGGAGTCAAGTCCCCGCCTGATGACAGATGCCAAGTGCTTCTTCTTTCACCCACCTTCGTCAGTGGGTACTGGTGTTGCTACCCACTGCCCCACTCTGTGACCGGGTCACTTTGTGGCCTCCTGATGCTGCTGCTGCCATCTCCACACTATGTCACCTTGCCACTCTGTGGTATCCTTCTGATGCTGCTGCTGCTGCCATCTCCACACTATGTCACCTTGCCACTCTGTGGTATCCTTCTGATGCTGCTGCAGCTGCTATCTCCACACTATGTCACCTTGCCACTCTGTGGTATCCTCCTGATGCTGCTGCTGCTGCCATCTCCACACTATGTCACCTTGCCACTCTGTGGTATCCTCCTGATGCTGCCGCCACTTCCAGACTCTGTCATTCTGCTACTCTGTAGCCTCCTGATGCTGTCGCAAACTCCAGACTCTGTTATTGTGCCACTCTGTGTTCTCCGCCTGATGCTGCTGCTGACGCCAACTCCGAGACTCTGTCATTGTGCCACTCTGTGGCCTCCTGATGCTGCTGCCACCTCCACACTTTCATTGTGCCATTCTGTGGCCTCCTGATGCTGCCCCCACCTCCAAACTCTGCCATTAGGCCACTCTGTGGACTTCTCAAGCTGTTCTCCCACCCTCCCCACTCCATGACTGGGCCACTATTTTGCCTTTTTGGCCCGGATGACATCACTATTAATTTGACCCTTCTTCTGATTTGTCAGAAGGAAGGAAAAAAGAGACACACAATGGATCCTGTCTGTGTAGCAGCTGTAAGGCCTGTATGGTCCCATCAGAATTGGCTTATGATTTGATAGCCAAAAGCAGGAGTGGGTACAAAACACAGGATACATGCAAATATTCCATTCACGTGTCATCTCTGTTTTGGATCCATTCCTGTTTTTTTTTGGCATTAGCAATACTGATGGATTATTGAGCAAATGCTGACTGGGTTAAAGCAGATGCTCCACAGACAGGATCATTTTTTTGTGGGTTATTGTTTCGATGGATCAGAGGAAGGGCAAAATAATCAGTGACGTCAACACAAGCTTAGTGCTGACACCCTCTCCTCTCTGTCGGGGGGGCTCTACTTGTATAGGCGCTTAAAAGAACAGGTTCCGTAGGCATCTTTGTGGAATCAGCTGACAGGGGTGTAAAAGGAGTGTGCTTTTTCATGACGAAATGTGCAGTGATTCCAATAGCGACGCCTGTCATCTGCATGTCATACTGACTCACAGTGTTATTTCAGTACCACAGCAGACTCCCTATGTGTGTTACTGCAAGGCACAGTGTTCTACACCACTATCAAGGCTCTCTGCAGGCCGGAAATAGACGTTTTTTAACACGATTTACCGCAAATAAATTGGTATCGAATCTAATCTTTTCGGAAAATTCGTTGAACCGGCCGAATCGAGTTTTTGAGAAATTTCATCTCTAAACACGATACCTAATTTTCCAATTTGAAACCAGAGTATCAATGAGCTCTCAGGAATCTTAAATGAAACAAGAATATAATATTCACACCTGCCGACAATGGCGGTAATATAGTCATTTTGAGCAAAGAGCATTATGAAGAAATTTGTTTCAAAATTCTTAACAATAAAGAATGGTACAAGTTAATCTCAAGCAATGTTCTTCATTTTATTATGAATTCTACATTTTAATCAACAAAGCCTTCAACTTAGGAGGTATATATCAGAAAAAAACATACCTGGATATAAAGAACCCTATAACTCCAACCTTCTATGCGCTTCCAAAAGTGCATAAAGACATAAGAAATCCTACTGGGAGACCTATTATCTCTGGTATAGGCTCTTCTACATCTAATGCGTGCGAACTAGTGGATACCTATCTAAGACCGCTAGTTATCCAACTACCTTCATATTTGAAGGACACTTTGGAACTCTTGAAATTCACATCAAAACTATGCACTCCTTCCACATCATTACTTTTTACCATTAATGTGGAAGCTTTATATTCCAGCATTCCCCAAAAAAGGGGAATTGAAATTGTTCAAAAACAACTCAATGTGACCTATCCCCACAATATGGAGCTCAATAACTTCATTACCTCTCTACTGGAATATATACTTACTCAGAATATTTTCATCTTAAAAGACAAATGTTACTTACAAGCGCAAGGGGTGGCTATGGGCACCAGATGTGCACCATCCTATGCGAATGTATATCTTGGCGATTGGGAAACCAACCTGCTATCCAATTCGGTCTTACAATACTTTTGTCGCCATATACTCACATGGAAAAGGTATATTGATGACATTGTTATCATTTGGATAGGCTCCATTCCATTATTTTTAAAATTCTTTTCCAAGTTGCAAGACAACACATACAACCTTAAGTTTACCATCAAATATGACTATTATCAAATCCCATTCCTGGATACATACATCAGGACTACCCATGAAGGGAAAATTAAGACTATCCTATACAGAAAAAGCACAGCTGGTAATACCATTTTACACGCTTCAAGCGTGCATCCAGCACCCATGAAAAACAGTATTCCCTATAGCGAGTACATTAGTCTTAGGCGAAACTGTACTGACGAATTTGACTTCAAAAAAGAAGCAAAGGCATTAAAAACTAGATTGATGGTAAGAGGTTATACCAAATGTATTCTGAGCAAACCTTATCAAAAGGCCAAGAAGACAGATCGGGTGACCTTACTTGATCAACAGAAACCTTTTGAAGAATTTTAACTGGTATGTCTAATTACTATTTTTAATAAACGGCATAGAGATATGACAGCCTTTCTGAACAAATACTGGCATATCCTAAAAAACGACCCTAACACAGCAAAGTTTCTGAGTGACAGTCCTAGTATCACATATAGAAAGGCTCAGTCTTTAAAAGACCTTTTAGTCTCTAGTCATTTGGAAGGCATGCAACCAAAAACTACGGAAGACAATAGGGCAGGAATCTATGAGTGCGGTAAATGCAATCAATGCCTATTGATTTTAACCAACCCAATCAACGTACTTTCGAATAATGTCAAATTCCAACCCAAACACTATGTAGACTGTTCATTCCCAGATATCATTTACTTAATGATCTGCGTATGCGGATCATTCTATATAGGAAAGACAAAAAGAGCATTTTGCAAAAGGATTTATAAACATGTTTACACAATCAACACTGGCAAAATCATAACACCCATTAGCCATATTATTGGCACGAAACACAACTTTATTAGCAAACGTATTAGTTTTATGGCACTTGAACAAGTACCTCCAAATGCCGGAGGAATAGATATAGACCGCTTATTATTGCAAAAGGAAACCAAATGGATCTACTTACTAATGCATCCACCCCTCCTGGTCTCAAAGAAAAGGTCTCCTACAAACCCTTTCTGTAATCATTAAGAATGATTAGACTCCCAGACTGCCTTATACTAAAAATTTCATCTTCCAAGATTTCCACACTACCATTGTAATATTCAACTAACACCCATTGATAACTAGTATCCTTCACATTCACATTCACTACTTCATATCAGGAACAACCTTTATATAAGTTATAACACACTTTCGTCTTTGTTTATGTTATGTATGTGGATTTTGGAATACATTATCCACGTTATATCTACATTGGGTTATGTATACCCTTTTATATGCCTATACTGTACCAATATCAGATATACCCCTTTCAGATGTTTTATTATCTTTGTCCTTATTTTCGATATGTATATGGATTTTGGTATCCAATACTTCTGGTACATCCACATTGTATTATGTATCTTCTTTTATATGTTCATATTGTACAAATATAGTTTTTCCATTTACCGCCTATATGGTTATTTCTAGTAGAATTATAATCCTTACATTACCACCTTTCCTCAATCCATCTCCTACGTATATCAGTTATACCTCCATACTATCACTTTATAAAAAAATGTCCCATGGCTGGGTTTCAAATCATCCCTGTAATTCCTTTTAGTTCAAACCCCATTAAAGTTGCTGGCAGCACACGCTGCCGCATGTACAGCCAGCTGTGATCTTATCACAGAGTGAAAGGTGGCAGCAACTATAGTCTTCCACCCTTGAATTTACCGATGCACTTGTGTGTTCCTAGGCTCAGATACACTTCTATCATATTAGTTATACGCTTGCATGATGCATGTGCATTCTGATACTTTCTTTTTACATAGAGAAGGGCGGAAGAAACCTTGCCTTCCTGCCCCTAGATGCTTCAATATATCCACTCGCAGCTGCACCAACTCCCAATTAGCCAACACAGATTCCTATTGAAAACCCAGATATCAGCAAGCCCAGTCCTTCGGTGGCTGGCTGCAGATAGGATTTTGTTCACTTTCTATACTACACTATCTATGAACAGGTAAGCCCTCTAATATACTACTAGTGACCTATATTACAACTAAAACTACAAATAAGTATCTTTTGAAAATTCTAATGGTCATTTCTAATACATACTCCTTCCTTTTTTTTTTTTGCTTACCCTCTCCTGACATAGTTGCCACTCTGTGATCAGTAAGTGCAAAGAATACTATCCTTAGTCACTATCAACATTTAATTATTTTATAGTATTTGATATATTAGTACTCACATTTTTAGCTTGTCTCTAGTTAACATACCTATAGGACTGGTCATCCCACACTATCCATAAAGTCTATCTCTTCGACAGATATAGAAGCATATAGCAAGTAAGAATACTTCACTCCCTTTATAACACACCTATAAACTCCCAATCCCTTATACACATCCAATAAATCCAAACAACTTTTTTATTTTTTATTTTTATTTTCTCTGGATACATCCTTAATCTGTCTCTCAATGGTCTGTTGATACGTAAGTAGACATCTTTTACATCGTTACCTCATATTACCATTGTAACCTTATCATTTCCTCATTTTTTAATTTGTATGGTCTATTATAGTCATATGCTTTCCTATTTTAAGAACGACTGTAACACCCAATAGGACTTTATCGCCACTAAATTGTAAGTGTTTTCCCCCACACTCATTACCTTCACTCATCTTAATCTATTTTTTCAAAATATCACCTAAAATACAATATGCATAATACCTATTATTTTTTCCTATAGATTTTCATCTATATCCTTTTTTGCAATCCTATGATCCAGCACCATATCTCCTTTGGTATCTTTCACGTCATTACAGCGATTCCTTTTTCTCACATTATGACTTTGACTCACCCCCTTTATTTTCAGTAAGTCCTTTTATACCTTTATGATATGCTACCTAACTCTCTAATTTATATATGCTGATCTACTAACTGGGAAAATCAATCATCACAAAGTATTAGAGGTATACATGAATAAGAATGGCTATGTTTCTGGTTTTTATATGCTTTTTATTGTTTGAATATCTATCCATTTATCTGTACATACAACTGTTTTTGAATATGTATGATAATGAGTCATCCATCTTGATGTATTACTATATCAATATATATTTTCTATGCACTAGGATATGATTATATTCCATGCCTTTCTTTATAGTTTATATCTACTCAAGTCTCTTGATCCCCTGAGGAAGCCATTGATTTGGCAAAACACATCTGGACACTTTCGGAGACACTTAGATTTCCTAAGTACAACTCTTTGATACACTCTGATTTAGTATATCTTTGATTAACACTTGTTCACGTTTGTTTTATTATTGATCTGCTATCCCTATATACTCATAAAGTTCATATGTAATGTAATATGTAACTTTGAAGTAATACACTTTTGATGCATCATTTCATTACTATTGTCCTGTTTTACCCAAAAATATTTACACAAACGTTTTAATAACATACAAATATTAAACCAGCAAAAGCCTGTCTTTTTCTTCTTTCCTCCGTATTGTCCAACGAAAGACAACACTTCATTTCAGTAAAATGGGGAAAGTTCCTTGCATTCATGCTGGGCTATCACATGAACATGAAGTTAGGTAAAATCTCCCCAATGTCACAGATGGCAGCACCATATGTTCCAATACTTTTGTTTGTTTGAATGGACGGGTAAACTAAAAACTACCTAAAAAGCATAGGGAGGCTGGGACAGACTTATTAAGGACTTCAAAATTTATAGCAACCAGGAGGGGGAAATGGGAACATACCAGTTAACAAACATTAGATAATAAATAGGTTTCTTTTGTATCACAAAAAAGTTTATTACGAAAAAGAAGGAATAATACCTGCCCACATCTGTGCTTTACATAGTTACATAGTATGTAAGGTTGAGAGAAGACATAGATCCATCAATTTGCTCCAACAGGAGAAAAAAAATCCTCCCTGATTCCATGAGGCAATCGGATTCCTTGGATCAACAGTCTTTGTTACCTTTACTTTAAAACTTTATTACCCAGTTGTATTCTGTACTTCTAGAAAAGCATCCAGCTTTTTCTTAAAGCAATCAATATAACCTGCTAAAACTACTTCCTGAGGGAGCCTATTCCACATTTTCACAGAACACAGTGAAGAATCCCCTCCTTTTCATCCAGAAGCAAAGAGTGCCTCCTTGTCCTTTGTAACAGTCTTAAAGTGAATAATTTTTTACTTTCTTGCAGTGCTATAATATCTGCAATATCTTACACTTTTACACTAATATCCAACACTTTTGAGTTTATCGAGTGCATGTGTCTGTGCTGCAGTGTTGTGTTTCCAGCTGTTTCTACTTTTAAAATCTTAGCACTGTTACACTTCTCCCTTGCATTTCAACTTTCAGTGCCTTTTGTTCAACAATAGCTTGCCTATTAGCCCTAAATAATGTTAGGAGACAGTTATCTGCTCCATCACAAGATACCAACTCCTGTGTATTGCCTCTGGTGGATTGGCATGCAGCAGGTATGGAAATAAAGTAATTAATTGACTGTCCTCTGCCAACTTGCAGCATCCCCAGTTTACCTCTATTCATTTAGTTGTGCACATTGTTTTGCTGTATCTTTCACTTCATCCCCGCATACACATCACATCAATGTGCTGTACGTGGAATTCATCATAGAAAGTCTCTACACCTGCTCCACCCTCCAGACCTCCTACTACCTCTCTAGTCCACCTCCCTCTCTGGCCAAAGAACTAATACAGTCAGCCACAGGGAGGTTGAGGAACTGTATTGCAAACAGCCTGGTCATTTCATGTGATCCTGCCCTTGGAACAAATCAGCAAACTTCAATGTCTAGATGGCCCCAGAAGGACCCATCTTTGCAAACAGGTGTTTCCTCTAAAATCTGATTACATTTTTTACCTGTTGAAAGTTTCTGGGATTCTTTAGTTAAGCATTGCCAAATGATAATGGAGCTGCTGGCAGCTTTATGAATATATTTATGTCTGGCTCTCTGGGAATCCTAAATGTTAACTTACATAAACCATTATGTGTATCAGCTATTGATGAATCTTTCTTGCAGGTGGGGAAACCAATACATCCACTACTCCAGAGGCATTGCAATGGTTATATAGGCACAACCCAGTGATTGATTATAAATCTGGGCCTAGGGTAGAGTTTGTGAAGACAAATATGGCTTGGAATGCTTGGAAAAATTACCTACTCCATATTAAGCTTTTACTGATGTATTCTTCCCTCAGACCACTGACATTCTCCCATCTTATTGGCCTTATGACTGACCAAAAGATTTTCTCTCAGACACCATGCTTCCTCAAGGACATTTTTATACTTTCATTGGTTGCAAAAATCTAGCCATGAAGGTTTTCAAAAGGAGCAAAGTAAAATCCAGCAAAGGGAAAAATAGAGAACTGCATTTATTACTAAAAAAAGCCATACTAGGATCAGCTAATTTATATATATATATATATATATATATATATATATATATACTACAGTGTTCCCCCAGAATTTTTTTTCAGTTGGGTGGTAAAAAAAGTAGGCAGGGCTAGACACGGCAAATTTGGAAATCCTAGTTATTTATGCCATATGTATCCAGTAACCCCTGCTATTGTGTCAGTGTTCTATCTACCCCCATACTTTGTCCGAACTTTCTAATGACTAGCTTGTTAAAATGTACAGTTTTTCCATTTTTTTTTGTATTATGCCCCAACAGTCCAGTGCTGTGTATTTTAATCCAACTCCCTCGAGTTCCATGTTTTAATAGTGTAATCCCTCGTAGTAGTGTAATATTGTGATCAATGTGGCTTAACAAATTAGGCTTAGTTCTCATTAGCAGTAAACAAAATGCCCCTCCTGAGTGACTACTTCGCAACTGCTAGGCACCTGGGATTGGTAACTGGTGATAACTGCTAGGCACCTGGGATTGGTAACAGGCAGCAAGTGCTGGGCATCTAGGATTGGTAAACAGTGATAACTGCTGGGCACCTGGGATTGGTAACCGGTGATAACTGCTGGGCTCCTGGGATTGGTAACCGGTGATAACTGCTGGGCACCTGGGATTGGTAACCGGTGATAACTGGTGGGCACCTGGGATTGGTAACTGGTGAAAACTGCTGGGCACCTGGGATTGGTAACAGGCGGTAAGTGCTGGGCCTTTCAGGCCTAGCAGTTTTTCATGCAGCAGTGGTTCCTGGCGAGAGGAAAGTGAGGGGTAAACGCAGCAAATGGAACCTTACTGCCAGTGTGAATTCAGCCTACCTTCAGATGTCACCTCCTAGCGCTATACCTAGGTAACACAAAGAGCATCATGCATGTGATTGCAGATGGGGGTAGGGCAGCCAGTGCCCTCCTCATCACTGCTAAAAACAAAAACTTTCTGTGAAATTTATCCACCTGCTGTGTGGTAGCTGGGTGTGTAAAGTCTGCTTGTCAGATTCTGCAGCCTAACAACTCATTGGGGCTAACACCCCTTAAACTTTCATCTCCATGGCATCAAAAAGTCTGCCCATCAAAACATGCTGCCATTACCCATGACCTACCCTACCAGTATCTAAACTCCAATTTCGTTTTGATGGGCAGAGTTTTTTTATGTTTTAATGATGCCATTGTGATAAAACTTCCACACACATTTTCAGTTTCCTACACCTTCCCATTTTTTTTCAAAAGACTCGGCACAGGTATGAGATGGGGAGGGACAGCTTGTGTCCCGATCTCCTCATAGCTGTGCTGTGCTCTTCTCACTCCATCGGGCTCAAATCAGCTATCAGCTCTTATGAGCGGAGAACAGAGCGAACAGAGCAGCCTCTCTGGTGTCCGTTCAGAGCTGCTGAAAATGTGCCCGGTGGAATAATCACGAAAGGTGGGCAGCCCACCCCGCAAATACGGGCTGGGGAGATCTATGGACTAGCTGATTATCCGGCATTGCCTGGATATTTATCTATTATATTATTATTTATTATTTGAAATCTTATATTATACAGGAAAAGGAATCAAAGAAAGCTATAATGTTAAATAAAAAAAAATGTTTTTTTTTAAAGGTTTTAAAAGTATAAGTACAATATACAAATAAATACAATAAATTAAATAACCTAAATTTAAGGCATATGTTCCAATGCTGTTTTAAATATTTTAAAAAGAACATTGTGCTCATGAAACATCCTTTGTAGCTTTAAAACAATCTGAAATTTTGTTACTGAGATGTAGGTGCACCTCTGGTCAGTTTATATCAGTTTGTTTTCAATATTCCAGGCTGCTGAACAACTGATGTGGCACCGAATGATGTCATTTGGAAACATGAGTTGTATTTTCTGATAATATTAAGAAAATGCTTTGCCTGTTTGAGGTATTTGCTAAAGTGTAATTACAAAGTTCTTTGAAGTGGTGGTGTTTCCAGTTGGCAGAGTTTGACTTTCCTTTTTTTGCAGCAAATACCAGGAAACTCAGACTTCAACTTCTTGGCTTGACATGCTGTGAGTAGTCTTTACGTGGATCATAAGGGAATCCTTCCAATGCTAAGCTAAAATGTTGTGTAGTCCATGATCGTCTGGCTCTTTCTCTCATTTCGTGTACTCGGGTCTCACACTGTTGTACTGTCTCTGAAGCTCTAGATGTAGTAGCTCTATCTTTTACCCTTTAGCCGGGCCTCATGCTGTTGTACTGTCTCTGAAGCTCTATCTCTGTTATCCTGTAGTTGGGCCTCATGCTGTTGTACTGTCTCTGAAGCTCTAGATGTAGTAGCTCTCTCACGCAGCGTGTCAAGTCTTCTATTCCAGTCCTCGGGATTTTCTTGTCTACTGTGTTGTTTCATTTTTTTTGCTTTTGATTGCACTCGGCCAATTGCCTTAAGTTTTCTCTAAGGCATTACTACAGACCAGAAATTTGTAAACGAGTCCAAAATGAAATATGTAAAAATATAAGCAAAATGTATACTGTTACTGAGCAATACATATACACATACATACATACACACTTACACGTGCAAACTTACCTCTGACATATACCACAGCGCTGTACAAAGATCAGTGGTGCACTCACATGAGTCGGAGTCATATGTCTAACAAGTTTGGTTTAAATATCTTGATGCATTTCCGAGTGATGGTTGAACATAACAAGTTTGGTTGAAATGTCTCCATGCATTTCCTAGTAATCACATACCGTATTTTTCGCCGTATAAGACGCTCCAGAATATAAGACGCACCCAATTTTAAAGGAGGAAAATCTAGAAAAAAAGTTTCTGAAAGATTATTCCCCTTCTGATCGGAGAGAAGAGAGACACCCAGCAGCCAGAAACACACGCAGGATCGGGTATCGGGTGAGTATAATATTTTAATTATTTTTTTTAACACATTTGTCGTATAGGACGCACTAACTTTTCCCCCTAAGTTTTGGGGAAGAAAAAGTGCGTCCTATATGGCAAAAAATACGGTACATACATTTATAAATATATATACAACATACATACATACATACAAATTTTGCCCTGACATATAGGAAAGCGCTGTACAAGGATCAGCGGTGCACTCACATGAGTCTGAGTCAAATGTCCAGCAAGTTTGGTTTAAATGTCTCCATGCGTTTCCTAGTGATGACATACACACATACATACATACAAATTTAGCTCTTACATATAGCACAGCACTGTACAAAGATGACAGGTCCACTCACATGAGTCTCAGTCATATGTATGGCAAGTTTGGTTGAAACGTCTCCATGTGTCTTTGAGTGATGGTGCAACATACATACAACATACACACACATACATCCAATTTTTTATATATAGATTATTATTATTAATAAACATGATTTATCTAGCGCCAATATACTACACAGTGCTGTACATTAAATAGGGGTTGCAAATACCAGACGAATACAGACAGTAACACAGGAGGAGAGGACCCCGCCACGGAGAGCTTACAATCTAGGATGTGGGGGAAGTAACACACAATAGGAGGGGAGATTTGAAGTGGTGGGAAGTAGTAAGGGATTCAAAAGACAGAAGAAGATGGATAAGCAAGTTTGAAAAAAATGGGTTTTGAGTGCTCCTTTAAATGAGCAGAAAGTAGGAACAAGCCGAATAGGATGAGGAAGACCATTCCAGAGAGTTGGGGCAGCTCTAGAAAAGTCTTGGAGCCATGCGTGTGATGAGATTGAGTGGGGAAATCAGTAGTAGGTCATTGGAAGAGCGAAGAGAGCGGCTAGGGGAGTATTTACTAGGTGAGAAAGGTTAGTGGGACAAGTGAGAACTGTGGAGGGATTGGACGTCAAAGCACAGGAGCTTGAATTTGATTCTAAGGTGAAATGGAAGCCAATTAAAAGAACTACAAGGAGATGCAGCAGAAGAAGAGCGGTTGGAAGGATGAATGAGTCTTGCTACAGCATTCATAATAGATAGTAGAGGAGAAAGTTGGGTTAGTGGAGTACCAGAGAGGAGGAGGTTACAGTGGTCCAGATGAGAGATGAACGTGTACAAGGAGTTTGGTGGTCTGGGGGTACAGGCAGGGGTGGATTTTGGAGGTGTTGCGCAGGTGAAAGGGACAGGACCTGGAAATGTTCTGAATATGAGGGGTAAATGAGGGGGCAGAGTCAAAGGTGATGTCAAAACAACGTGCCTGAGGGGAGGGACGAATAACAGTGTTGTTATCATTTAGAAATATGTCAGGGGAAGATTTGGAATGTATGGGGGGAAGATGATGAGTTCGGTTTTTTTCAGGTTGAGTTTCAGAAATCTGTCAGACATCCATGATGAGATGGCTGACAGGCAGCATGAAACCTTATTCAGGACTGAGGAAGACATGGATGGCACTGTAAACCAAAGGAGGAAATGGGACTATCGGGAGAGGAGGTGTACAGAGAAAAGAGAACTGGTCCAAGGACTGACCCTTGGAGAACACCAACAGGGAGGACAGTAGGAGAGGAGGAATTGCCACTGAAAGAAACTTGAAAGGAGGGATCAGACAGGTAGGAAGCAAATTAAGAGTAAGGAGTGTCACTGATACCAATGGAGCACAAGACTTTTATTAGAAGGGGGTGATCAAGAGTGTCAAAAGCAGAGGAAAGATCAAGAAGGAGGTGGGAAAAGTTGCCATGAGACTTACCTCTGATTAGGTCATTGGCCACTTTAGTGTTGGGCTGTTTCGTTGGAATGGGCAGCTCGAAAGGATTCTGGGTTTTGTCAACTTCCATAGGAGGTTTGTTAGGAATTTCTCTATTTTGGATTATACTTTTACTGACCTGACCAATAATTAGGAGGGATACTTCCAGGTGGTCTACCCAGGCTTGTGAAACCTTCAGAAAACAATAGAGGCCTTCTGGTCTGCTTTGGCATGGTGGCTACCCTGTCTCAGTACTTGTAATGATTACATGAAAGTACAAGTGTGGAATGGGGACTTGCAAAAGGTGAAAAGTGTACTACTAATGCCCCCTCTGTTCCCTACCAAGAACCTATGCCCCCTTCCTTCCAGTGGGGCATTTTTTTCCCACTGACCACTGATGTTGGACATATTTTTTTCCTGTTGACCACAGGTACCCAACACCTTTTCACATCACATATACATTGTGCTAACAAAGTGATTGTCATTATAAATTACATACCTCAGACTAAAGTGTTTATTGAATCATACATTGCTGCTAAGAAATTTCTAGCAGTTCTAATGAAGTTCTTCTTTTTGAAGATGTTGCTTTAAATGTAAAACTCCTACTTCTGGAACAGTTGTTGAGGAGTATGTTGGAGATACAACCACTGCAGAATATGTGTGCAGCAAGGTATGCCTAGACTGTATTTAAACATTTTGGCTTGCCCAGAAAGTGAGGCCTGTAACGAGCAAGGAAGAAGCGTAGGGGAAGGCCGTCATGACTGGGCAGTCAGGGGGCAGATAGCATAGGGTGTAAAAGTTTTGGATGAGAGTGAGCAAGAGGAAAGGGAGGGGGGAAGGAGGGAGATGAGGTTTAGGGAGGGACAGGAGTAGTTAAAATGAACAGGAGGAGGGACCCCCCCCCCCTTTCAGAGCGAGACAGCATTCAGGAAAAGTTTTTGTCCAGTTTGCTGAAAAATTTTTGGCAATTTCTGTTGTAAAAATTTTTTCACAAAGCTTGTGCTTACCTTATGGCTGAGGTTGAGGAGCTGCTGGCACAGTTGAGGAACGCTGCCGAGGCTCAGGGTCCAGGTTGGCTTCAAGAGCAGGTGAGCACAGTTTTGCAGGGGGTGGCTTCAGTCCCCACGCCTGGGGGAATGGATGCCAGGCGGCCGCGGAGGTCTAGGCTTCCGGCGCACCGAATCCTGAGCCCCCAGGGCTCGGTGCCTTTTTGGGAGCCCCACAAGGGACCCTCCGGTCGCCCATGGCCAGCAGTTACTTTCTGCTGCTGGTACTGGGACCGGGAGGAATCCATAGCCACGGCGGAGCCTCAAGAGAGAGGGGGATTGTGCACTGCACGGCCTGTCTGCCTCTCTCCTGGAACAGAGCAGAGGGACCAGAGCTGGAGATGGCGGTGCCAGGCCTCAGGGATCCGGTCGGGTGGAAGATGGAGAGGGCAGAAAGTTGGGAAGGCAATATGGTTAGGATGTGTTATTGTTTATCTGGTACTTATTATTTAATTATAGTGTTATTAAGTTATATTGGTTATTCCATGTATGTGTTTATTTATACTGTTGTATTGTTATATTGTTATTTATATTTTATTGGATATTAAGTTAATTTTGGTTATATTTCTGGTAATAAAAGGCCTACGGGCCATTTAAGCAATGCTTGGAGTGGTAATTCATTGGTGGGGGGATTTGGATGTGGGGGTATTTAAGGGGGTGAGAGTGGGAGATTGGAATAAAGGGGAAGGACAAGTTTGTAAGGCGCATCCGCACGGCTATGGCTTGCCACAGTCAAGAGAAAACAAATACAGCCACCAACACCTGATGTGTACTATATGATGTTTTCCCAATGTTGATAATGTCACATCAATTCTTATGACCATTTGAGAGAATTTCTCTCAAATAGTCTTCTCTCAATTCCTATGACCTACTATGAGTATTCAAAGTACCATCCACATCAATAAACACTTTGTTGATTTTAAAATGCTGATTAATTAATCTATAAACATTTTTTTACCTACAAACTAACTTTCCTTTCAGGTAGGAACCTTCTCATTTAACCCACCTCAACTGACCAATAAAACCCAGGACTTCTTTCATCAGAAATATATTCCTATCCTATAAAAAGGATTTATTCCACTGGTCCACTAGGTTGTTTTCTTGGTTGGGTTTGGTATCCTCCCATGGGTCCTGTATTCATTCCAGACCCTCCCTAATCGCGTTTTCAAGTTCTTACAGGGCCTACAGACTATGCTTTCTAAATTTCGCTGAAATCACCACAGACCAGGAATAAAACAATTGTTAATTTTCAAAACAACAAAACTGTGAGGTCTGGGATTCGCTAACTTCCAATTCTACTATCAGGTAGCAAGCTTAACTGGAAGGAAAAGACTTTATCATAAACTCCATGTTGTTTTTTAGTCTCCAATTTTTGTAGGAGAAATGTCCATGAGAAATATAACAAGTAATCTGCATCATTGTTGGGGGTGTGTACACATCCTGTACAACTAATGTAGTTTCTCTTCTTGTCTAATGTATTAATAAGAACAAAGGAACTGGTCACCTGGGGAGGTGTGAAGAGATAAAAAGAAATGTTTGCGTTGTTAAATTTTTTTAAACATTTATGTGCGCTAAGAAAAAAGCATATTTTAAAATCACTAATTTCTTTCCTGTTTGCCAAGAGTTAACCGAATTCAACTCCTCTCGCTTGAGTCCGGACCGCGGTAATCCGCGATCGCTGGTCGCGCGTACTTTCGCGCTTCCAGCGATCGCGGATTTCAATGATGAATCAGGGGCATAGCATTTCACTGATGGATCTTGTGCTATGTGCAATTTGTCGGCACCCTTGTCCACATTTAATAACGAATTTTCAGCTGCAGAAAATACGATGGCGTATTCTGCCAACATTTATCAACTGAAATGAACTGGTGCTTCGAAGCAAGCTTCTCTGGCAGCTTGACACTAGCGAGCTTGCACTAAAAATTAATCTTTCCCTAACAAATCATTCTTTCAAATAGCACACATCTTCCAGTTAGCCCTAAATAAAAAGGTATGATGTGTTCAAATGTTTCAAACATTTTTATTAGCTTAGAAATAAGCATATTTTTAAATTACCTAATATTTTCAGTTTCAGGAAGAGTAATCTAATTTCAGCTGTTTACAAAGGGGCATACCTGAACGCTTACGATGCTTGACCCGAAGATCCGCCTGGTGATAAATCTCTGCATAGTCTGGCAGGAGAGACCTGACTTTTGCCAGCAGACTGGATCATCACACAAAAGACACACATACGTTCTTTTTTAAATCTCTCTCTCTCTCATATATATATATATATATATATATATATATATATATATATATATCGTATTTTTCCCTCTATAGGATGCACCTGACCATAAGAGGCACCTAGTTTTAGAGGAGGAAAACAAGAAAAAAATATTCTGAACCAGTACCAGGGGTGTAGTGGGGATGTGAGAGCTGTGTCCCTGCTGCTGTCATTATCCCCAATGTATAAACCTAAAATTTTAAGTTTATATAAGTTTAAATTAAGTTTAATATCAGCTCTCTGTACCCTGAAAATTTCAAGTTTTTACAACAATCAGTTTAGGAGATATAAAGGTTTATACATTGGAGAATTGACAGCAATAGGGACAAAGACACAGATCTCATGCTGCTGCTGGTATTCAAAAGGTAGGAATTTTTCACAGTGCAAGATGGGCAGGGAGCAGCAAAGCTGATCTCTGAGGTCTATCGGACATGCTCACACTTGCACTGTGAAATAATCCGACCCTTTGTATACCAGCAGCAGCTGCAAATGCATGAGTTCTGTGTTTGTCCTTGCTGCTTTCATTACCCCAATGTCTAAACCTTCATATAAACGTGGTGCACCTCTGCCACCCAGAGGCTGCTGAAGGTACTGCAGCTGGCCGGCAATAACGGCTCCTTTAAAATGCCCTCACTTTTGGGGGGAAAAAAGTGTGTCTCAGAGCGAAAAATATGGTATATATATATATATTCCATTAGGCACACTATATATATATTTCATTAGGCACACTATACATCAAATTATTTTTACATTCATGAAACATTTTACATTCATGGTCTATTTTATGTTGATAAGCATTAAACGTTCGACGTGTTTCACGGGGGTAAGTCCGCTTCCTCAGGCACAAAGTAGCCTACGATTTTAAATTCATAATCAATTTGACTTGTTTATAATTCACAGATACTAAGAAATACAATTTCATATCAATTTCCCCAAATGGCTCCCTTGTTTGGATACCCAGACCAATTATGCAATCTTTTCATATGTTGTAGTATGTATAAGTCAATACTGCTATTTTAGGAGGGATGAGGGTTCTTAAGTATAGAGGAGATATCAATCATGATTCAAGTAATTATCCAATGTTTAGCTTATTAATTTGTGCATATGGTGCCTTAACCATCATTTTATTCTGTTCTAAATAAAAAAATACAGATATTTCACTGTTTGATACCTCTTTCTATTTACCAAAGACGACTGGTAAATAAATTTCTGTCCTACTATATAAAAAATACAGATATTTCAGTCTTTGATACCTCTTAATATTTACCAAAGAAGACAGTTTGGTACAAAAGAATTTCTGTTCTACCATAAAAATTTACAGATATTTCATTGATTCCTCTTGCTATTTACCAAAGATAACAGTTTGGTAAAAAAAAATTCTGTCCTACTATATAAAAAAATAGATATTTTAGTGGTTGATACCTCTTGCTATTTACCAAAGACCGTTTGGTACATAAAAATTTATGTTCTAATATATAAAAAATACAGATATTTTAGTGTTTGATACCTTTTGCTATTAACCAAAGAAGACCATTTGGTAAAAAAACATTTCAGTCCTACTATATAAAAACTAAAGATATTTCAGTGTCTGATACCTCTTGCAATTTACCAAAGAAGACTGGTAAAAAAACAATCTGTCCTACTATAAAAAAAAATACAGATATTTCAATCTTTGATACATCTTGCTATTTACCAAAGAAGACCGTTTGGTAAAACAAATTTCTTTCCTACTATATAAAAAATACTTGTATTTCAGTCTTTAATACCTCTTGCTATTTACCAGTTAGGTACAAAAAAAAAATCTTTTCTACCATAAAAAAACAGATATTTCAGTGTTTGATACCTCTTGCAATTTACCAAAGAAGATAGTTTGATCCAAAAAAAAATTCTGTCCTATATTAAAAATACGGATTTTTCAATATTTGATGCCTGCTATTTAACAAAGCAGACTGGTAAAAAAAATCCATTCTACTGTATGAAAAATACTGATATTTCAGTGTTTGATATCTCTTGCTATTTACCAAAGACCGTTGGTAAAAAAAAATTTCTGTCATACTATAAATTAAAAAGCAGATATTTCAGTGTTTGATACCTCTTGCTATTTACCAAAGAAGACAGTTACAAAAAAATTCTGTTCTACCAAAAAAAATACAGATATTTCATTGATTCCTCTTGCTATTTACTAAAGAAAACCGCTTGGTAAAAAAAAATTATATCCTAATATATAAAAATTGCAGATATTTCAGTGTTTGATACTCCTTAATATTTACCAAAGAAAACTGGTAAAAAAACAATTCTGTCCTACTATATAAAAAATACAGATATTTTAATGGCTGATACCTCTTGCTATTTACCAAAGAAGACCGTTCGGTAAAAACAAATGTCTGTCCTACTATAAACAAAATACAGATATTTCAGTGTTTGATACCTCTTGCTAATTACCAAAGAAGCCGTTTGGTAAAAAAAAATTTCTTACTACCATAAAAAAAACAGATGTTTCAGTAATACCTCTTGCTATTTACCAAAGAAGACAGTTTGGTAAAAAAAAATAATTCTGTTCTACTCTATAAAAAATACAGATATTTCAGTGTTTGATACCTCTTACTATTTAGGAAAGAAGCATGTGGTAAAAAAAAATGTCTGTCCTACTATATAAAAAATAAATATTTTTCCATGTTTGATAACTCTTGCTATTTAAGAAAGAAGACAGTTTGGTACAACACAAAATTCTGTTCTCCTTTAAACAAAATACAGATTTTTCAGTGTTTGATACCTCTTTCTATTTACGAAAGAAGACCGTTTGGTAAAAAAAAAAAATTTCTGTCCTACTATATAAAAAATAATATTTCAGTCTTTGACACCTCTTGCTGTTTACCAAAGAAGACCATTTGGTAAAAAAAAAATTCTGTCCTACTATATAAAAAAATACAGATATTTCAGTGTTTGATACCTCTTGCTATTTTCCAAAGAAGACCATTTGATAAAAAAATTCTGTCCTACTATAAAAAAAATACAGATATTTCAGTGTTTGATACTTCTTGCTATTTGCCAAACACTTTTTGGTAAAAAAAAATCTGTCCTACTATATAAAAAATACATATATTTCAGTGTTTGATATCTCTTGCTATTTACCAGACAGTTTGGTACAAAAAATTCAAATTCTACCATATATTTCAGTGTTTGATACCTCTTGTTATTTACCAAAGCAGACTGTTTGGGAAAAAAAACAATTTTTGTCCTACTATAAAAAAATACAAATATTTTAGTGTTTGATACTTCTTGCTATTTACCAAAGAAGACCGTTTGGTAAAAAAAAATCTGTCCTACTATATAAAAAATACATATATTTCAGTGTTTGATATCTCTTGCTATTTACCAGACAGTTTGGTACAAAAAAATCAAATTCTACCATAAAAAATACAGATATTTCATTGATTCCTATTGCTATTTACTAAAAAAAAACATTTAGTAAAAAATAATTCTGTCCTACTATATAAAAAATGCAGATATTTCAGTGTTTGATACCTCTTGCTATTTACCAAAGAAGACTGGTGAAAAAAAATTCTGTCCTACTATAAAAATACAGATATTTCAATTTGTTTTTTACCTTTTGCTATTTACCAAAGAATAAAGTTTGGTACAGAAATATTTCTGTTCTACTTTAAAAAAATACAGATATTTCAGTGTTTGATACCTCTTGCAATATACCAAAGAAGACCATTTGAAAAAAAAAATTCTGACCTTTATAAAAAATACAGATATTTCATTGTTTGATAGCTCTTGTTATTTACCAAAGCAGACTGGGAAAAAAAACAATTTTTGTCCTACTATAAAAAAAATACAAATATTTCAGTCTTTGATACCTCTTGCTATTTGCCAAAGAAGACCTCTTGGTAAAAAAAAAATCTATCCTACCATACAAAAAATACATATATTTCAGTATTTGATGCCTCTTCCTCTTTACCAAGGGAAGACAGTGTGGTACAAACAAAATTGTATTGTACCATATAAAATACAGATATTTCATTGGTTCCTGTTATTTAGGAATATTTATCTGCATAAATATGGAAACTATATCCCCTATCAATGCATATAGATATTCAATTAAAGAAGGTTCATAACACAAATAATAGCTAGTCACTCAGTTTAATTAAGAAAACAAGGTAAGACAAAATACACAGCGATATTGTCAGATATTTAAACACATAGGAACTTCAATCAATGTTACATATATATCACATGGACATACAGTTGTTAATAGTAACCCCTGCTAATAATCTAGTAACTACTTAGTACAAAACACATCAAAACAATATAACAATAATAACATAGACATATATCGAACAATTTAAAAATGCAATTCAGGAATGTGTCATAGCTACCTGTAAAGGTGTTGATGGGTACTCCAGGAGCCTGATTCCCTAAGAACTCCCATCATTCCCTTTCTCTTGTTATATTCCAGCTCCCCTTTTATATAGTTAAGTCCCATTAGGTAACATTGAGACTCTTGGATTGGTTAGTGGGTGTGTTCGGTACAATGACTATCAGTTGGCACACACCCTACTAGATTGGGATTGGTTAAGGTAATTTGATGGACCTCCCAACTAAATTTGATATAAGACTCTCTTGCTGGAATCTAAATTTAAGGGTTATCAACCCAACCCCTCTGTTTGATTATGCATCCATCTTCTGCTTGATGGATTATTTGCCCCCTGAGGGTCCTACTGGTAACCAGTTTGTAATGGGAACTAGATCTTGTGTACTGGCATGTTTTATTATCTGTTTTGTTTATTGTTCCTTGGTTGAGGTTTCTTGATGACCACTGATAAGGCATCCCCTAGGTCAGCGATGGCGAACCTATGGCACGCGTGCCAGCTGTGGCACGTGAAGGCCTTGCAGCTGGCACGCGGGAAGGTCCGCAATTAAGATATGCAGCGCGGCGGGAGGCGAGTGTGCCGGTGTCTGCTTTGCAGCTCACCTGGCAACAGGGCCGGACTGGCCATTGGGAGGACCGGGCATTGTCCCGGTGTGCCGCGGCCCATCCTCCTGTGCTGGCTGCAGTCCTGTGAGTGGATGTTTAGCCTGATATATACCTCTATATACATATACATATCTATTTACATATTCATAAACAATCTTGAGGTGCAACAGTTCCTTTTGCTATTTATTAAAGAAAACCATTTGGTAAAAAAAATGTCTGTTCTACTATAAAAAATACAGATATTTCAGTGTTTAATACCTCTTGCTATTTACCAAAGCAGAGCATTAGGTAAAAAAAAATTCTGTCCTACCATAAAAAATATAGATATTTCAGTCTTTGATATCTCTTGCTATTTGCCAAAGAAGACCTTTTGGTAAAAATAAATTCTGTCCTACTATATAAAAAGTAGAGATATTTCAATGTTTGATACTTTTTGCTATTTACCAAATAAGACAGTTTGGTACAGAAAAATTTATGTTCTACTATAAAAAAAATACAGATATTTCAGTGTTTGATACCTCTTGCAATTTACCAAAGAAGACCGTTTGTTAAATAAAATTCTGAACATTTTAAAAAATACAGTAATTTCAGTGTTTGATACCTCTTGTTATTTACCAAAGCCGACGGTTGGAAAGAAAATTCTTTCCTACTATAAAAAAATACAGATATTTCAGTGTTTGATACCTCTTGCTATTTACAAGACCGTTTGGTAAAAAAAAATTCTGTCCTACCATAATAAATACAGATATTTCAGTCTTTGATACCTCTTGCTATTTGCCAAAGACCTTTTGGTAAAAAAAAATTCTTTCCTACTATATAAAAAATACAGATATTTCAATGTTTGATACCTTTTGCTATTTTCCAAAGAAGACCCTTTGGTAAATAAATTTCTGTCCTACTATAAAAAAAAACAGATATTTCAGTGATTGGTACTGAAAGGATCTGCAGGTTTCTTGGCTCTATTCCTCTGTGATCTCTCACCATCCCAGTGACCCTCAGTGCATAAGAACAGGCGCGCCCGGGAAGAATCACTGACGCATACACTTGTATGGTATCAAGCAATCTCCAACTTTATTATAACAAACATTAGTTTATATACCATAACAATATGCCATTGCGCATGCTCATTTATTAGAATGAATGGAAAATCACTAAAATATATGTATCCTAAATGAAACTGTTTAGCGACATAATTTCAGACACATACAAAACACCTTGTTATTCATAAACAATCGACATTATCTGAGTTTAGCAGAATTAACAAGGACACTCATCTTGGCAGAACATCAGGTTTATACACATATAGTCTAAACAACCAAGGAATACATTTAGTTCACATAACTAAGCTCTCATAACTAAAAACTAGAATATGAAACAAAATGGAGTGTCTCAGGCCCTTTCAATCCCCTCTTAAGTCATGAATATGACTTTACCTTTTATGATTCATCTGTAGGTACTCAATGTACTCATGTCAAACGTCTCTTGGTCTAGGACAGAACGCCTGAAATGCTTGCAATAAGGAGGGAATACACTGAATATAGCAACACAGCAAGATTGGACAGACGATTATAATAATGCCATACATAAAGAGTCAACCAGGTAATATCAGGTAACCAACTCAGAAACCAATCCCACCATGAGGATGATCCCACATCTTGTTTAATACCTTGTACAATTTCTTGCATTCCTGTATTTCTTCCTCTATGGAGTTTGAATGATCTGATAGGTGGAAACAACACATACCCTTAAAACTCTGGCATCCTAGATTATGCTTAAGCAATAGATAATCTATAGCAAATCTATTCTCTGACACTGCTCCTCTCAAACCTTGCAAATGTAACAGTATATCGGCTAGAGCAGTGGAGGTATGATTCAGAGATTTTGCTAAATCACATGCAATAGAATTTATAGTACGAGTATTATATATAGCCAAACCTGGGACTCCTACAATAGATGCTCCCATGCCAATATACTCAGAAGCACTTAATAGAGACAACCCAGAGGTACAATCCATTATTATCCCAATTATCGCTTGTAGGTCTCTCTCTTGGGAGTGCTACTGTAAGTCTAGAAAAAGCACAAGGACCTCCGGTAACATTACCAGGGATATAATTGAAAGTAACATTACCACAGGATAGGAACCACCCAGTGGGTACTCCAATATCCTCATTCACACCAGGCACTGGATGGGTGGCATTACAACTCATATTATTAGTAACATCACGTAGTGGTACCTTCATGCCTACACCATTATACTTTCCAGTACTATTATATGTATATTGCAAATATGCTTTGACATTAGCGTATCCAACATTATTACCTGGAGAGCCATTCATCCAATGGAGGTTGTGGCACATCGGACCAAAACTAAAACAATTATGGGCTGCTGTGACATTAACAGTGCTTACCATAATCTTATCCTTTGGCTTCCAGATATGACATTCCCCACAATAGTAGTATATGGGGGAGGGTAATGTGAATTTGGGATACTGTTGTCTGCTATACCACAACTGTGCTAATATGCTCTGAGGAGTGGCTACTGCTATTAAACATGTGTGTGTAATATGTCTTGGGTTAAGAGGGTTCTGCAAACACATGGAATTAACATTTAGAGCTCTCATTAGTTTCACAATACTATTGTCTTCCAAATGGACTGATACTTCAGCATCAATTGTCCTTTTTACTCTTGACCTGTTCCTCTGTGTGCCACACAGAAAAGGTATCTCTTCAGGGTGATAGATGCATGTAGTTGTAAGCCATATAGGCAGGAATATACACAAGTTACAAATTGTCAATAGACAAAGCACTCTCCCAGAATCCTGTGAGTTCAACATCTTCAGCCTGTGATAGGGCACTCTTCAGGGATTTCACACCTGCTTCACCCTCTTTGTCTCTGCTTGATGCCGGAGAAGGAACCTCCAGAACCCTTTTCACTGTGCTAGCGTGAATCCAAATTGGAGCCTCCTCCGTGAGAATCACTGTCCTGGTAACTGCTACCACTCGAGTGGGTGGTCCAAACGGGAACTCAATCTGTTTCTGTCCTTTTGCCAGGCTCTGGACTATCACTACATCCCCTGGTTGGAAAGGATTCGTAGGTTCCTGTGAAGAGAAAGGAGAAGCACGAGCAACATTTTTCTCAATTTGATCTAAAGTTTCTACAAGTTTTCTCACATATTCTGCCTGTACTACTTCTAGATCCCCTTTTTCTATCACTGGGGCTTTTGGACCCCAAGGAGTAGGGAAGGGTCTTCCCATTAGGACCTCAAATGGTGAGTAGCCAGTATTCTTGTGGCTGCATCCTAATTTCTGGTAGGGCTACAGGCAAAACGTTTTCCAATTTGTAAACGTACCTCCAGTAATTTTCCTTAGTTTTTCCTTAATTGTTCTTTTCATCCTTTCTACTACCCCTGAACTCTGAGGGTGGTAAGGGAGGTGGAACTTCCAATCAATCCTAAGGGCTTTAGAAAGCTCCTTACGCAAAAGCTGGTCCATTGTCTGAGTTGATTTGGAACGGACATCCCCATCTGGGGATGATCTCTTGCAACAAAATCTTTACCACAATTTGTGTGGTTTCATTGGTAGTACGAAAAATCCTCTGGCCATCTAGAGAACATATCCACACTCACAAGAGCATACTCCTGCTTATTTCCTGTCTTTGGAATATGGGTAAAGTCAACTTGTAAATGAGTGAATGGTGAAGTCGGGTAACTCAGATGCTGGTGATGGGCTTTCTTTGAGTTATTTTGGTTGTTTCTGAGACATGTAATACATCGTGAAACATAGGATTGTACCTTTGATCTAAGGCTTAGTATGAAAAAATCTCTTCTAATGAGGTCAGTGGTTGCCTGTGCACCCCTATGGCCAAGGCCATGATATTGTGCAATTAAAATTGGGGCGCTTGCAACTGGAATACATTGTCTGTTTAAAGACCAGTATGTGCTTTACAATGGACGATAGCAACTTTGCTTGGCAATTGGATGGCAGCCAGGAGATCATGTACTAGGGTAGAATGTGAGATTTGCTTCCCATCTGCAGCTATGAAGCCTCTTCTCTGCCAGAGAGCCCTGTGATCATGTACAACCCCAAAGGCATATTTAGAATCAGTGTATATATTCACATCTCTTCCTTAAAAAAGACAACAAGCTCTAGTGAGAACAATCAGTTAAGCTGCTTGGGCTGACTGAAAAGGTATGGGATTTGATTCTAAAATAACATCAGGGAGTTGAACTACAGCATATCCCGCATGATAAGTGTTGTCATTAGGGCGGGAACAGGATCCATCCACAAAAATATCAGGAGCCCCTTCAATGGGTGTGGACTGTACGTCAGGTCTAGGTGAGATGTGTTCATGTATGAGTTCAGAACACTCGTGAGGAGGAGGCAAATCATTCTGCTCTTCCTTACATCCAAGTAGGGTATTTAGTATAGCCATTGGACCAAATGTGGGTGGTGAGTATTTAATATGAAGCTGAGGATTAGATAACAACAAAACTTCATATCCACTCAGTCTTTGTGCTGACATATGCTGTGTGTGTATATTTTTCCGTAGGGCTAAAACATTATGTGAGGTATGCAGAGTGGTGGGATGACCTAGGGTGATAGGCGTAGCCATCTCAGCGATCATGGCACATGCTGCCAAACTCCTGAGACACACAGGCATGCCCTGAACCTGTACCGGAACCACTTTTGAGAAAAAAGCAACAGGGCGAAATTTGCCTCCATGTTCCTGCGCTAGGACGCCTGGCATGGTTTTACAATTGTCCCTGACAAATAAGTGAAACATCACGCCATAATCGGGTAGGCCCAAGCCAGTACTTGAAACCATCGCACATTTCAAACGACCAAAAGCTTGCAACATTTCATTGGACCATTTAATAAAATCAGACATATCAGTCTTAGTGACTTGTCTCAGAACATTGTCATAGTAGGAACAATCAGCTATCCATTGGCGGCAGTAACCAATCATGCCAAGAAAGGTTAACATGTCTTTCTTGGTTTGTGGGCGGGGCAGACCCAGTACAGCAGTAATTCTGGCATGGCTGATTTTCCTTTCACCTTTACTGAAAACAAAGCCCAAATAATCAACACTTTCTGTACACCATTGCAATTTCTTTCTTGCTACTTTATGTCCACATGCATATAACCACAGTAATAGACTAACACAGTCCGCCTGGCAGGCCTCCCGAGTCAAACTACATATGAGGAGATCATCCACATACTCTAGAAGGACAGAACCATGAGGGGCAGTCCAAGGGCGCAGTGTAGTCTGGAGAACAGACTACTTAAGCTGCGTACACACTGCCAATTTTTGTCGTTGGAAAGGATCTTTCACGATCCTTTCCAACGACAAGGGAGTGCACGATGCATGAACGGTGCTGTACATACAGCACCGTTCATGCTCTATGGAGAGGGGAGGGGGAGAGCGACGGAGCGGCACCCTGCTGCGCGCTCTCCCCTTCCCTTTCATTAGGATCGGCTGTCGTCCATCGTCCGTGGATCCGGCAGGTCGGTCGTCCGGACGATGGACGACACCGACTGTACACACGGCAGATTTTCGCCCGATAATTGGCCGATGCCGATTATCGGGCGATAAAAATCTGACGTGTGTACGTAGCTTTACTCCAATCCCAGGGAGAATTTTGCCCAACAATGCCATCTATTATCAAACGCATGTCTTCTTGTGTCATACATCTTCCCTTACATGCCCTTTTAGGATAATGGAATGTTCCAGTAGAGGAGAAGGTTGGCTTAGGACAATGCTTGACAATCTTATTAATATCATCTACCTCTATTGGCTTCTTTAATAAAGTATCTCCCACAGTCATAAATGGAAATTCCTCTACCTCACTGTCATCATCTGAGGTAGGTGTTTGTCCCTTAGGTAGTTTTACAACATATTTAGGAGGGACTTTACCTGACCTGCTTTCCTTTGGGGCACTCTCCTTGACCAAGACTATTTTTGGTACTGGGGGCCGGGAAGGAGCTACCCCCCACCGCACCCTCCTCAGGTATCACATCATCTGCCTGACCACTCTGATCAGGGGATGGCATAGATCCACCCTGCTGCACAACCTGTGACAGTCCTAAAGATGATGATGATTCGGGCGGAGGGGCAGTAGCAGAGGTTATAGTAGCAGTATACCCAGCTAATAGGTCAAGATCATCTTTAGACAATGAGGGATACAACTTAGGAAAGGATCCCAAATATGGAGGGGAAAGCTTTTGGGGTGAGCTTCTAACATCCTTCTCTAATTCATGTTTCTTCCTACTTCCCTCCTGACTTTCCTTCACTGGCTTTTTAACATTCTTATTTGGTCTATTGTACCAGTTAAGTGCATATCTCAACCAATTTTCCCCCCCAGATTTCATATATTTCATATCCCACTGAGGGTCTGACCCATAGTATGGGTATGCCTCAGTATCTCCTAAACATAAACCCTTAACCATATCCATATGAAATGAATCATTAGCCCCATCTCGTGGGAAGGGATTTACACTTCCCATGCTCTCAGACCATCCTGCCATGTTGTCTACGCAAGGATTTATCAAATAATAGTCTGTTCCACATACCCGGGCAACATAATTCTTACATGTTTCTCCTACCTTAGGGGAAGGCATTTTTGTCTTATTCTGACCCATGTTTAAAAAAGAGACCGACCAAGACAGAGAACATAGTTATTGTGTGCTGTTAGTGTTCACTTTATCTATCAGTTCTAGTAACCAATAGCTTATCTGTTTTAGAAGTAGCCTCAATTATTCAAAGTTCCAGGCTCATTCCTATAACCCTGGACTCATAGTGTTTTTAACTAAAATAAAACATTAGGGGGGTCACTAACTAACCCAAGCTCATAACCTGTCCTGGTTTTATAATAATAACTAATTAGAAAAAAATAGGAATTAGCAGGGACTTTAGTATAGACTATAGGATAATATGGACTCTGTCTCTGTCTTGGCAGCTCAAGGCAAGGAGCCAAAAAATTTTCAAACAGTGGAATAGCCTCCCTTATGGGCCACCCAACAACTCCTGAATCAATTCCAGCTACATACAAATTTTAACTTTTAGAGCGGTTGTAGTTTAGTATACCTTACGGGGATACTCTCTAGTGGCAGACTATAAGTGTAAATTATAACCTGATTGCACTACAGCTCTAATAATATCCGTTCCAATATCCCCCTCTCTTTTTTCTAATAATAATCCTACACAACAATTAACACGTCATGACATAGGCACCCAACTCGGTGTCACCGTGCTTTCACCTGTCTCGGGTCAACGATCAATAAGACCTAGCCGAGGAGGTGGTGCGTCTTACACCTTGTTGACAAAACCTTCAATGACCCTGGTCCGTACACTTACTACCCGGACACTTGTGTCATACAAACAAATTATTGTCTTATACTTCTACGCGACAGAGGAGAGAACGCAGAGAAAAACAACAACAGCTGTTATGTTCACAAACACTGAGACAGAAACACTGAGACAGACAAAAGTGAAAGTGAATCTGACCATAAGAGACACCGGGATGTGTGTAACATCACAACTCAAAAATGTGCTATACTGATTCTTCTTCTAAGAATCCTGATTCTTCTCCTTATGAATCTCTTGTAGACCTGCACAAATCTACATGTAAGGACTTACACAATTAGTCCTATATTAAGACCTATCTTCCCTAACGATAGTCCCTATCTTCTCCAAAGATAGTTAATTAGCACTTCTCTTCTCCTTTCTTTATCTCTTACTAAAAGGATTCAAGATAGAAGCAAAAGAAATTATTCAGAAAGAAGCGAGAAAGTTCCCAACCCGTGAGGGAGGAATTCCCGTACCGAAAAATCTGTGTGCTCTATCCCGGCTTACGAGTCCCCAGCTGAAAGGATATGAAGGTTTCTTGGCTCTATTCCTCTGTGATCTCTCACCATCCCAGTGCCCCTCAGTGCATCAGAACAGGCGCGCCCGGGAAGAATCACTGACCCACACTTGTACGGTATCAAGCAATCTCCAACTTTATTATAACAAACATTAGTTTATATACCATACCAATAAGCCATTGTGCATGCTCATTTATTAGAATAAATGGAAAATCACTAAAATATATGTATCCTAAATGAAACTGTTTAGCGACATAATTTCAGACACATACAAAACACCTTGTTATTCATAAACAATCGACATTATCTGAGTTTAGCAGAATTAACAAGGACACTCATCTTGGCAGAATATCAGGTTTATACACATATAGCCTAAACAACCAAGGAATACATTTAGTTCTCATAACTAAGCTCTCATAACTAAAAACTAGAATGTGAAACAAAATGGAGTGTCTCAGGCAACAAAATGGAGTTTCTCAGACCCTTTCAGGTACCTCTTGTTTTTTTCCATAGAAGACAATTTGGTACAGAAAAACTTCTGTCCTACTATAAAAAAATACAGATATTTCAGTGTTTGATACCTCTTGCTATTTTCTAAAGAAGATAGTTTGGTACAGAAAAATGTCTGTTCTACTATAAAAAATACAGATGTTTCCGTGTTTGATACCCCTTGCAATTTACCAAAGAAGATTATTTGTTAAAAAAATTCTGAACCATATAAAAAATACAGATATTTCAGTGTTTGATACCTCTTGTTATTTACCAAAGAAGACCCTTTGGTAAAAATAAAATGTCCTGCTCTAAAAAAATACAGAAATTTAGGTGTTTGATACCTCTTGCTATTTACCAAAGAAGACTATTTGGTAAATACATTTCTGTCCTACTATAAAAAATACAGATATTTCAGTGTTTGATACCTCTTGTCATTTTCCAAAGAAGACTGTTTGTTAAATAAAATTCTGACCTTTACAAAAAATACAGATATTTCAGTGTTTGATACCTCTTGCTATTTTCCTGGAATTTTCAGGGCCTTTGATGACTGCTTACAATACAAAGGACCTTCCCTACAAACACTGGATGAGGTCACCGTCCTACTATAAAAATAAGGCACACCAGTTTCATTTGCAGGTGGGGGTTGTACAACTCTCTCCTTGCCTGAAGATATAGAATGACCTTTTATTTTATTAACAAACTGATCCTTCTCCAGAGGCAATGTTTTGTTCTCTCTTTCCATTTGCTGGTTACTCTTGGCAATGGCAGCAGCTTACTGATGAACATGTCATCTGCAGAAGCTGGTGCAGTGTTTTTACCTTGGTCCAATTGATTAGAAATGGCAGCCCTTCCTTTCAGAATAGTAATGGTCTGTATCAGTGATGCCTCTCTCTGCTTGCACTTGGTGTGGTCAATGGGTTTGCCTTTTTTCATTTCTGCGATTTGCTCTTGAGCAACTTTATAGGCACTAGTAAGGTGACCACACTCAGTCCCAGATTTCCCCAATAACTGCTTTTTTTAATTACTTCACCTTGAGCAGATCTATAAATTTTACCTTGCTCTTCATGAGAAGATCTGATCATCTCATTTAAGGTGGAAGTGGTATTTAACTCATGAAGTAAATTTTGGTTGGCATTCTCCATGTGTATTATTTTCTCCCTAGAACTTTGTATCAGGTCTTCTAATGTATAAATTCTGGCACTCATGGCCATGCAGGCTTCATACATACCTGCCATTGCTAGGCCTTTTAACTTTTTATTCTTTTTACAGGTTTTAGTTTGCTGGTCAAATAATTCCTGCACATATGCCCATGGAGACTCTTTAAATTTTGCATTTAAAGCAAAATTCATGCTTTTATGCTTAAGAGTGTAAGCTGACACAAACCTTCCCAAACTGGATAAGGATACCATTTCCGACAGGCCTGTACCTGGAATTTGCAAACTTAGTATATTCTAAAACTTGTTAGATAACTAGTAATACATATTAAAGTATGAGGTGACCACTTAACCCCCTAAGGGGTGTTCCCGAGTGTGACTCGGGGCCGGAAAAATTGCAAAAATAATAAATAAATATAATTATCATACCTGGGAGTTAATCCTAAGAATTACAAGCCCACAATATAAACAAAAATTTCTATGCAAAAAAAATAGGATCACTTTTTGCATCAAAAAATTACAGAATTAGAACGCTAGGGGGGTTAAATAAACTTTAAACCAAAACCCAAAATGTAAATAAAAATCAAGAAAGAAAAGAGAAATGCTAGATAAAGTTGCCATTCTAGGCTAACACCTTTTGAAGAACAAAGACCTGATAGAACAAAGGGTCCTGCTCATCATAAATAATCAATACACAGACACCAGTCTGATAAGAACAATGGTCAGCTTTATTACAGTAAATAGATAACAATGGAGATTGATATCACCAATCACACCTCCTGCTGGGAACAAAAGGCTACAGCGATAAATATTCTGCCTAAAGTAATAAACTTAACCACTGCTGATAATAAAACAAAAGTCTTAAAATGTAATGGCTATCTGAACCATGCGCAAATTATATCAATTTAGGATGCTTTTGTCCCAAAACCAAACACAAAATCTCACTATATGTACTTTAGTCCAGACACCAATCAATCTTATTAATAACTGTATTAATCAACGAATGTGAAAATTAACATCCACTTATCTTGTGTTTCACTGAAAACAGCACCCAATAGTTCACAGATTCACAATCCAACTTCTTAAAGCTTTGTAACAACACACTTCAGTGAGGGGTTCTTAAACAACACCTTATTCCTACTAACAACTTCAACAGTTCCTACTGAGAATATATCCCAGGTAATGATCCCAAGTGTATCGTCCCCTGCTAATTTAAACCAGTTTATTAGAGGTACATCCAATACACTTTTATTTTGGGATTTCTATACATACATACATATGTAAAATACTGCAAATACAGGAAATACTCAAGCATGCAATGATGTATGGCCTCTTACCAACACTCCTGCAGCATACAATATCGAATACAATGTCACTGTGTTCTCAACTTGTCTGAATGGCTGGCTCAGCCTGCATTCACTGCATAAAAACAAAAATAGAAGCTGTTTGAATGAACCCACTAATTTGTGTCTTGAGTCAATGGTCGCCACTGTTATTTTAGGAATATATATTTGCTTAAATATGGAAATTTTATCCCCTATCAATGCATATAGATATTCAATTAAAGAAGGTTCATGCACAAATAATAGCTAGTCACTCAAACAGTTTATTTAAGAAAACAAGGTAAGACAAAGTACACAGCAATATTGTCAGATATTTAAACACATATGAACTTCAATCAATGTTACATATATATCACATGGACATAAAGTTGTTAATAGTAACCCCTGCTAATAATCTAGTAACTACTTAGTACAAATTACATCAAAACAATATAAAAATAATAACATAGACATATACTGAACAATATAAGAATTAAATTCAGGAATGTGTAATAGCTACCTGTAAAGATGTTGATGGGTACTCCAGGAGCCTGATTCCCTAAGAACTTCCATCATTCCCTTTCTCTTGTTATATTCCAGCTCCCCTTTTATATAGTTAAGTCCCATTAGGTAACATTGGGACTCTTGGATTGGTTAGTGGGTGTGTTCTGTACAATGACTATCAGTTGGCACACACCCTACTAGATT
>NC_092871.1:61103214-61113228 GCF_032062135.1 Pyxicephalus adspersus | reverse complement strand
ATATATATATATATATATATATATATATATATATATATATATATATATTATACCTCTATATACATATGCATATCTATTTACATATCCATAAACAATCTTGAGGTGCAACAGTTCCTCTTGCTATTTACTAAAGAAAACCATTTGGTAAAAAAAATGTCTGTTCTACTATAAAAAATACAGATATTTCAGTGTTTGATACCTCTTGAGATTTACTACAGAGGACCATTTGTTAAATAAAATTCTGACCATTATAAAAAAAAAGATATTTCAGTGTTTAATACCTCTTGCTATTTACCAAAGCAGAGCATTTGGAAAAAAAAATCTTTCCTACTATAAAAAGTACAGATATTTCAGTGTTTGATACCTCTTGCTATTTACCAGACCGTTTGATAAAAAAAAAAATTCTTTCCTACTATAAACAAAAATACATATATTTCAGTCTTTGATCACTTCTGCTATTTACCAAAAATCAAAGTTTCGTACAAAAAAATTCTGTTCTACTATAAAAAAATACAGATATTTCAGTGTTTGATACCTCTTGCTATTTACTAAAGAAGACCGTTTGGTAAAAAAAAAATGTCCTACTTAAAAAAGAAAGAAGATGGTTTGTTAAAACAAAAAATCTGTCCTACTTAAAAAAAAATAGATATTTCAGTGTTTGCTATTAAATGTCCTGCTATAAAAAATACAGAAATTTCAGTGTTTGATACCTCTTGCTATTTACCAAAGAAGACCATTTGGTAAATAAATTTCTGTCCTACAATAAAAAAAATACAGGTATTTCAGTGTTTGATACCTCCTGTTATTTACCAAAGCTGACCGTTTGGTAAAAAAAATTCTGTCCTACCATAAATATTATAGATATTTCAGTATTTGATACCTCTTGCTATTTACCAAATAAGACAGTTTGGTATCGAAAACTTTCTGTTCTGCTATAAAAAAAATACAGATTTTTCAGTGTTTGATACCTCTTGCAATTTACTAAAGAAGACTGTTTGGTAAAAAAAAATCAGTGCTATTTTAAAAAATACAGATATTTCAGTGTTTGATACCTCTTGCTATTTACCAAAGAAGACTGTTTGGTAAAAAAAAAATCAGTGCTATTTAAAAAAATACAGATATTTCAGTGTGTGATACCTTTTGCTATTTACCAAAGACGACCATTTTTTAAAAATAAACTGTGCTGCTATAGAAAAATACAGATATTTCAGTGTTTGATACCTCTTGCAATTTACCAAAGAAGACCATTTGTTAAATAAAAATCTGACCTATATAAAAAAATACAGATATTTCAGTGTTTGATACCTCTTGCTATTTACCAAAGAAGACCCCTTGGTAAAAATTAAATGTCCTGCTATAAAAAATACAGAAATTTCAGTGTTTGATACCTCTTGTTATTTACCAAAGAAGACCCTTTGGTAAATATAAAATGTCCTGCTCTAAAAAAATACAGAAAATTCAGTGTTTGATACCTCTTGCTATTTACCAAAGAAGACCATTTGGTAAATAAATTTCTGTCCTACTATAAAAAAAATACAGATATTTCAGTGTTTGATACCTCTTGCCATTTTCCAAAGAAGACAGTTTGGTATAGAAAAATGTCTGTTCTACTATAAAAAATACAGATATTTCAGTGTTTGATACCTCTTGCTAATTAACAAAGAAGACTGTTACATAAAATTCTGACCTTTATAAAAAATACAGATATTTAAGTGTTTATTACCTCTTGCTGTTTTCCAAAGAAGACAGTTGGTATAGAAAAATTTCTCTTCTACTATAAAAAAAATACAGATATTTCAAATTCTGACCTTTATAAAAATACAGATATTTAAGTGTTTGATACCTCTTGCTATTTTCCAAAGAAGACAGTTTGGTGTTTGATACCTCTTGCTATTTACCAAAGAATACCGTTTGTTAAATAAAATTCTGACCTTTATAAAAAAATACAGATATTTCAGTGTTTGATACCTCTTGCTATTTATCAGGCCCTTTGGTAAAAAAAATCTGTCCTACTATATAAAAAAATACAGATATTTCAGTGTTTGATACCTCTTGCTATTTTCCAAAGAAAACAGTTTTGTACAGAAAAATGTCTGTTCTACTATAAAAAACAGATATTTCAGTGTTTGATACCTCTTGCAATTTACCAAAGAAGACCATTTGTTAAATAAAATTCTGATCTATATAAAAAATACAGATATTTCAGTGTTTAATTCCTTATAGGCGGCAACAGCAACAGCAGGAGAAGAAGGTGGTGGGCCCTGAGACAGAGTGGGGGCCGCATTGGCAACTGGCATCTAGAGCTGGGTACTGGGAAGACAGCAGCAATACCAGCATGAGGAAGAGGCGGTAGGACCTAAGACGGAGTGTGGAAGGCATTAGAGGTTGAGGCCATCACCTATATGGACAGTGTAGAAGCTGTAGCTATTGGAGACAATGCTGTGTAGGGGACTGACTTTTCCTATCTGCTAGCTTTAACTCTGTAAAATGTGGCATGGACAGCATTGTTAACTGGCATCTAGAGCTGGGTACTGGGCAGGCCGCAGCAGTACCAGCAGGAGGAAGAGGTGGTGGGCCCTGAAACGAAGTGTGGACAGCATTGGTAACTGGCATCTAGAGCTGGGTACTGGGCAGGGGGCAGCAGTAACAAGAGGAGGAGAAGACGGTGGGCCCTTAGACAGAGTGTGGACGGCATTGGTTACTGGCATCTAGAGCCGTGCATTGGGCAGGCGGCGGCAGCAGGAAGAGCAGGAGGAGTAGGCGGTGGGTCCTGAGACGGAGGGTGGATTGCATATTAACTGGCATCTAGAGCTGGGAACTCGGCAGGCGACAGCAGTAACAGCAGGAGGAGGAGGCGGTGGGCCCTGAGACAGAGTCTGGATTGCATTATTAACTGGCATCTAGAGATGGGTACAGGGCAGGCGGCAGCAGTAACAGCAGGAGGTGTAGGCGGTGGGCTCTGAGACGGAGTGGGGACAGCATTGGTAACCGACATCTTGAGCTGGGTACTGGGAAAGCTGCAGCAGCAACAGCAGGAGGAGTAGGCAGTGGGCCCTAAAACGGAGTGTGGATGGCATTGTTAACTGGCATCTAGAATTAGCAGGGAAATACAGAAAATTTTCTGGCTTAGTGGATATATAGCAAGTGCTATCACAGGTAAATATCTGTTTTTTTGGAGAGAAATACAGACATTTTTCAGGGTTTTTGGATAGATGCCAAGTGCTATCAGAATGAAATATCTGAATTTTCTGGAGAGAAATACGGACATTTTTTAATATTTGATAGATAGCAAGGGGATCAGAATGAAATATCTGTAATTTTTATCAATAAATACAGAAATGTTTCTGGCTTTTGTGATAGATTGCAAGAGTTATCATAATTTATGATAAAATTATAACATTTCTGTATTTATCTATGCAGATATAATACAGATATTTCATTATGATCCCCCTTGCTATGAAAAAGGCAGAAAAATGTCTGTATTTCTCTAAAAAAAATACAGATATTTATTTATGATACCTTTTGTAATCTATCAAAAAGCTAGAAAAATTCTGTATATAAAATACAGAAATTTATTTTGGATACCACTTGCTATCAAAAAAGCAATACAAATTTCTGTGGTTTTCTACAGAAAATACAGAAATTTTTAATTCTGATACCTCTTGCAATCTATCACAAAAGCCAGACAATTTTCTGTATTTTTCTAAAAATAAATACAGATATTTCATTCTGATACCACTTGCTATCTATCAAGAAAGCCATAAAAATGTCAGTTTTTCTCTACAAAAAAAAATAAAATATTTAATTATGATACCTCTTGCAATCTATCACAAAAGCCAGAAAAAATTCTGTATTCACGAAAAAATGCAGATATTTAATTCTGATACCACTTACTATCTATCCAAAAGGACAGAAAAAAAATCTGTATTTCTCTCAAGAAAATACTTATATTTAACTGTGATAGTACTTGCTATATATCCACAAAGCCATAACAATTTCTGTATTTCTCTCAAAAAAATTACAGATATGTTATTCTGATCCCACTTGCTATCCATCAAAAAAGCCATGAAAATGTCTGTATTTCTCTACAAAAAACACAGATATTTAATTATGATACCTCTTGCTTTCTTTCAGAAAAGCCAGAAAAATGTCTCAGGGCTCACCCCCTCCTCCTGTTGCTGGTACTGCAGCTGCCGCCTGTCAGTACTCCGTTCACTAAAATTGTACCCTTCTGGGTGGCATTGATGATGCACTAAACACAGCTCTAGATGCCAGTTACCAATGCAGTTCTCGCTCCTTCTCAGGACTCACCACCTGCTCCTCCCGCTGTTGCTGCTGCCACCCGTCAGTACTCAATTCACTAAAATTGTGTTTTACACTTCTGGGAGGGTGGAATTATTATTATTATTATTAATAAACAGGATTTATATAGCGCCAACATATTACGCAGCGCTGTACATTAAATAGGGATTGCAAATGACAATTTGGGCACTTGAGATTTGGGCACGTGACCAGGGTCCCAACGTGACCTTGCCTGTTGTTTAGTGAATTGTCAATGCACTACACCCAGCTCTAGATGCCAAATACCAATGCGGTCCCCGCTCCATCCCAGGGCCCACCGCTTCCTCCAACTGTTGCAGCTGCCGCCTGTCCGTACTCCGTTCACTAAAATTATACCCTTCTGGGTGGCATTGATGATGGACTACACCCAGCTCTGATGATGCACTAAACACAGCTCTAGATACCAGTTACCAATGCGGTCCTAGCTCCTTCTCAGGACTCACCACCTGCTCCTCCTGCTGTTGCTGCTGCCACTCGTCAGTACTCAATTCACTAAAATTGTATTACACACTTCTGGGAGGGTGGCATTGTCAATGCACTACACCCAGCTCTAGATGCCAGTTACTAATGTGGTCCCCGCTCTTTTCCAACGCCTTCTTCTCCTGCTATTGCTGCTGCTGCCGATCACTACTCTATTCACTAAAATTACACACTGTAATAAACACTTCTGGGTGGGTGGCTTTGTCAGTGCACACTACACCCAGCTCTAGATGCCAGCTACCAATGTGGTCCCTGCTTTGTCTCAGGGCCCACCGCTTCTTCCTACTGCTGCTGCTGTGGCCTGTAAGTAATCCATTCCCTAAAATTGTACACTTCTGGGTGGTAATGACGATGCACTACACCCAGCTCTAAAAAGCCAGTTACCAATATGGTCCCACTTTGTCTCAGGGCCCACCGTCTCATCCTCCTGCTGTTGCTGCCGCCTCCAAATACTCAATTCATTAAAATTGTAAACTTCTGGGTAGCATTTCTTATGCACTACACCCAGCTCCAGATATCAGTTACCAATGCGGTCCTGGCTGCTATTCAGGGCTCACCACCTCCTCCTCCTGATGTTGCTGCTGCTGCCTGTCAGTACTCCATTCACTAAATTTGTATTACAAACTTCTGGGTGCGTGGCATTGTCAATGCTCTACAGCCATCTGTAGATGCCAGTTACCAATGCGGTCCCCGCTCCGTGTTAATGCACACTGCCTCCTCCAACTGCTGCTGCTGCCGCCTGTCAATACTCCATTCACGAAAATTGTACACTTCTGGGTGGCATTGATAATGCACTACACCGAGCTTTAGATGCCAGTTACCAATGCGGTTCCTGGTCCTTCTCAGGGCCCACCACCTCCTCCTGCTGCTGCTGCCGCCTGTCAGTTCTCCATTCACTAAAATTGTACACTTCTGTGTGGCATTGATAATGCACTACACCCAGGTCTGGATGCCAGTTACCAATGCGATCCCTGCTCCATGTCAGGGCTCACCGCCTCCTCCTCCTGATGTTGCTGCTGCCGCCTGTCAGTACTCCATTCACTAAAATTGTATTACATTCTTCTGGCTGGGTGACATTGTCAATGCACTACACCCAGCTCTAGATGCCAGTTACCAATGCGGTCCCTTCCCTTTCTCAGGGCCCACCGCCTCCTCCTCCTCCTGCTGTTGCTGCTGCCGCCAGTCAATACTCCTTTCACTAAAATTGTAATACACACTTCTGGGAGGGTGGCATTGTCAATGCACTACACTCAGCTCTAGATGCCAGCTACCAATGCGGTCCCCGCATTCACTAAAATTGTACACTTCTGGGTGGCAATGATGATTCACTACACCCAGCTCTAGATGCCAGTTACCAATGCGGTCCACGTTTCATCTCAGGACCCACCGAGTCCTCCTCCTGCTGTTGTTTCTGCCGAATGTCAGTAACCAATTCACTAAAATTGTACACTTTTCAGTTGCATTGATGATACACTACACCCAGCTCTAGATGCCAATTACCAATGCGGTCCATGCTCCGTCTAAGGGCCCACCTCTTACTCCTCCTCCTGCTGCTGCTGAGGCCTGTAAGTACTACCTTCGCTCAAATTGTACTCTTCTAGGTAATGTTGATGTTGGAATTTGGGTTGTCCTTATATTCGACCCGAATATGGCTGTTCAAATTCGGAGAGACCCGACCCGAAAAACAGGGGGGTTCGACTGCAAAAATTTGGGAACAAAAAGTTTTAAAAGAAAATAAAAATTAATCTTAAATGAATTTAATTTGTATGTGTTTAATTTTAACTTGTTTTTTTTTTATTTTTTACAGGTTATCTGACAATGACATTATGAATCATAATGTCATTGTGGGATTCCCGGACCGTGGGAACTTTGCGGTTTCAGCTAATTAAAAGCAGGTGCCTTCAATTAGCTGTAACTGCAGGCAAATACCAGGGCAATAGAGGTTGAATGGAGAAACGTATCTCCATTCATCACCTCTACTGCTCTGTGATTGGCTGAGAAATAGGAAACCCTGATGACAGCTCAAGCATCATCAGGATTTCCCTTTCCTCAGCCAATCAGGAAGCAATGCAATCAGCGGAGCTTTACTATGCTGACAGCTCTTCTCCCCTGATTACTCCCGCAGCCCTAGAGGAGCTGTGACATGTATTACTGATGCAGAACACATGTCATGGCTCCTCTAGGGCTGCGGGAGTGATCAGGGGAGCAGAGCTGTCAGCATAGTAAAGCTCCACTGATTGCCTTGCTCCCTGAGGAAAGGGAAAGCCTGATGACAGCAAGGGCATCATCAGGATTTCCCTTTCCTCAGCCAATCAGGGAGCAGAACAGTCAGCAGAACTTTACTATGCTGACAGCTCTGCTCCCTGATTGGCTGAGGTAAGGGAAATCCTGATGATGCTTGAGCTGTCATCAGGATTTCCTTTTTCTCAGCCAATCACAGAGCACTAGAGATGAATGGGCAAAAGTCTCCCCATATCTAGTGCTGAATGGCTGAGAAATGTGAAACCTCAGCCAGAGCACTAGGGGTAAATGGAGAGGCTTGTCCTCATTTAACCCCTAGTGCCCTGCAATCCCTTACTGTCAGGAGGATTTCCAGGGCTGTGTTCATTGCAACCCTGGAAATCCTCCTGTCTGTTAGCATTGCAGGACGTGCCGGCGCCGCTGCTCCTAATCGCAGGCACGGGCGCCGGGTCCTATCTCTCAGTAACCCACTACCTATGTTCCATGTCAGTGTTTCTTTCATGCTGAGACTTGCTCTGGTGTGTGAGCTGGCGTGGGTGTGTCTCTGAGGTAACACACACACTCCCTCTGTTTCCTACAGCCTATGGCTCATGTCCTGCAGGTATTTAAAGGCACCTCCCATTACAGGAAGTTGCCTGAGCAATCTCTGGCTTACCTGCATTACTCTCAGTGCCAAGGTGTTTTGTCTGTTTGCTTTGCTGTGTACCGGACCTTGCCTTCATTTTTGGATGCCTGTTTGCTGCCTGACCCTGACCTTGGAATACGTTTTTGGACTCTGCCTGTTTGCTGCCTGACCCTGACCTTGGAATACGTTTTTGGACTCTGCCTGTTTGCTGCCTGACCCTGACCTTGGAATACGCTTGTAGCTGTTACCAAATTCGGCGCGACTCCACCTCATAGTATTGGATTTTGGACTTTGTCTGTTTGCCGCCTGGTCCTGGCCCTGTATCCTTGTTTCCTGACTTCTGTGGTCAGCTGCCACTGGCCTGAGAATTGCTCTGGAGTGGCACCTGGCAGCTACCCCGCAGCTCAAGCCTATCCTCACCATCAGAGGCTCTAGCGAAGACCTGGTAGCTGCTTAGTCAAGCCCCTCTGGAGTATACCCAGTCAGTGGCACAGTGGGTCCACACCCGCTTGCATAACAGTTTGCTCAGGCCATGGACCCCGCTGATCCGAACCTTCCTAGTACCACTGAGTTACACTCTGCAGTTGGCTCTGCAGCGCAAGCGTCAGGATCACATATTGTCTTATCTACGCAATGTGAATATGCGCCTGGATTATTTGACATCTGCAAACCCAGTACCATCAAGCTTCCTTGCTCCAATCAATTCAGTTCCTGCTCCGCCTCCTTCTTACGTACTAGGTTCTGGACCTTGTCTTTCAGCTCCCCCACGTTTCAATGGTGACCCCAAGCAGTGCCGGGGGTTCATAAATCTATGTACTCTGCATTTTGAACTTTTACCTCAACAATTTGCTTCTGACTGAGCCAAAGTGGCTTTTCTGATGTCACACCTTACTGGGGAGGCGCTGGCCCGGGTCAATCCTCTCTGGGAAAGGAACGACCCAGTCATAATGGATCTACAGGTTTTTCTAGAGACCTTCCGCAAGGTATTCGATGAGCCCGGTCGCACCACTTCTGCCACATCCTCCCTGCTGCAGTTGCGTCAAGGGAAGCAATCCGTGGGCAGGTATGCAGTCCAGTTCCGTACGTTAGCCTCGGAACTTGGCTGGAATAATGAGGCACTGGTGGCCACGTTTTGGGAGGGACTCTGTGGGAGAATCAAAGATGAACTGGCCGGTCGGGATGTCCCCTCCTCCCTGGATGACCTCATCTCCCTGGCTACTCGAATTGATTTACGGTTCCAGGAACGTGCCAGAGAAGTGGCACATGAAGTGGGTCCTTGTCATCTGGCATTTTCACCTCCGCAAGCTTCTAACCCACTGTCTCCCATGTTGTCGGCAGTTCCTGAACCCATGCAGGTCTATCGGGTTAGGCTGTCTGACCAGGAGCGCAATCACCGCTGTGCTAAAGGACTTTGTTTCTATTGTGGTGGTTCTGATCATGTGCTCCGCACTTGTTCCTTTATGCCGGGACTTCCTAGCCTAGGGTCCGTGGGAGAGGCGGCCCTAGGTGAAGGTAATTCCTCTCCTCCTCTGACTCTGCCAGTAAGCTTGTCTTTAGGGGATGTTCAATTTTCTGAGATGGCGCTTCTGGACTCTGGAGCAGCAGGGAACTTCCTGCAACAATGCCTAGTGGATCGTTATAAGATACCTGTTCAACGCCTTCAGAGGCCTATGACCATATCGTCTGTTGATGGAAGGGCTCTGTCGGAAACCATACACTTCATCACGGAACCTGTAAAACTACAGGTGGGAACAGTTCATTCTGAAGAAATTGCATTCCTGGTTCTGTCTAGTCTGTCGCATCCTCTCCTCTTGGGACTTCCGTGGCTACGTGTTCATGAACCTGTCCTTGACTGGAAGTCCGGAGAGATGCTGCGTTGGGGTCCATCCTGCCATGAAAAATGTCTGCTTTCTGTCCCACCTCCTCGGCCAACGCAGGTACCACCCTATCTCCAGGGTCTGCCAGCGGCCTATCATGCTTACATGGATGTCTTTGATGAGAAGGAAGCTGAAACACTACCCCCTCACAGGCCATATGACTGTCCTATTGATTTGGTCCCGGGCTCCTCCCCTCCTCGTGGGCGCATCTATCCCCTTTCACCTGCAGAAACTCAAGCCATGTCCAAGTATATCAAAGAGAACCTTGACAAAGGATTTATCCGCAAATCCTCCTCTCCAGCTGGTGCAGGTATTTTCTTTGTGAAAAAGAAAGATGGCTCCCTACGTCCTTGTATCGACTACAGGGGTCTTAACAAGATAACAGTAAAGAATAAGTACCCGCTTCCCTTAATCCATGAGTTGTTTGATCGCCTTAGGGGAGCTAAAGTT
>NC_092871.1:61100319-61100820 GCF_032062135.1 Pyxicephalus adspersus | reverse complement strand
CCAGAGAAAATATCAATGCGCCCCGTCTTTTGAAAGAATTCTTGTCCAGGACCAGGCCTGAGGAGAGGGGGCGTAAAGGGGGGGTACTGTTAGCATTGCAGGACGTGCCGGCGCCGCTGCTCCTAATCGCAGGCACGGGCGCCGGGTCCTATCTCTTAGGTAACCCACTACCTATGTTCCACGTCAGTGTTTCTTTCATGCTGAGACTTGCTCTGGTGTGTGAGCTGGCGTGGGTGTGTCTCTGAGGTAACACACACACGCCCTCTGTTTTTTACAGCCTATGGCTCATGTGCTGCAGGTATTTAAAGGCACCTCCCATTACAGGAAGTTGCCTGAGCAATCTCTGGCTTACCTGCATTACTCTCAGTGCAAAGGTGTTTTGTCCGTTTGCTTTGCTGTGTACCGGACCTTGCCTTCGTTTTTGGACTCTGCCTGTTTGCTGCTTGACCCTGACCTTGGAATACGTTTTTGGACTCTGCCTGTTTGCTGCCTGACCCTGAC
>NC_092871.1:61095222-61099426 GCF_032062135.1 Pyxicephalus adspersus | reverse complement strand
TATCTATCGTGTGTACGGTCGTTCAGTGATCGTGCATGTTTCTGCGGTACACTTTCTCCTTTACATGTCCCTCCCTGCATCGTTCAAACGATTGTATCTAGCGTGTGGACACTGTTGGTGGTTTTTTTTTGAACGATCATATTGTTACAGCATGTACAGAATTGTGCACAATATGATTGTTCAAGTATATTCGTGCATAATCGTTGATCAGTCATAATCGTTTGTTTTCTAACAATAATTATTGGAAGTGTGTACCTAGCTTTAGCCTAATATTGATGTGACAGGTGCTCTTTAATCTTCATGTAAAGTACAGGGGTATGTAATAGTGTTATGTATCTTTTTATGTATCCTTTTACAATGTATCTTTTTTTTTTTAATTTTTTTTTCTGATTTTTTTTTTTTTTTTTTTCGAATCTCGCAATCCGTGCTAAAACACACCCCATGTACGGTAGAAAAGTGTAAGTGCAAAAACACCACACAAAAAACGTGCACTTGGTACTATTTGTGATCCCTCTTCTAAAGAGAAAGGGCCACCCTTTTCCTCAGACCCTCCGAAGCCAAGCTCCAGACGAGGGCCGAGTACTGAGCCCACCCAGCCGAAGCCAGAGAGGGGCCTTTTCTCTCTGGGACCTGCCCATGCAGGTCCCACAAGATACTAAGCTGGGAGCTCTCCCGAAGAGAGACTCCCACTAAGGGAGAGCGCCTGGATGTTAGGCCAAGGCACTCTCGAAGACTTCAGGGCTAGCCCATAAGAGAATAGCACCCTCCATCAAAACGTGGCAGACAAATACCACACCAGTGACTGTGACAAACATTTATTTAAAAATAAATGTGCACAGTGCCAATCACACTGGGCAACAGTTTTAAAAATTGCCCATCTGCACTAGCCGCAGCTAATGCAGAAAAAGGCGATGTGCCAAATCAATATATAATGACGTGACTGTGCACTTTAAAGATCAGTGGGTTCCCAGGCCCAGTGATTTTAAGGTGCCCCTGGATAGCCACTCCAGGGGTACGACACTAAAGCGAGATTTGGACCGCTCGTCAGACCGATTGGTAAGACCAAGCTTTCCCTGCACCAACCAGCGGGTCAGTCTAACCAGTGGGTGCTCCTTCTCAGGGCAGGCCCCATGCCTTCTCCGGGGGAGGGAACCGGGAGAATTAGCATAGGGCGGCCCCTTGGAGAGCAACACCACCAGGCAGACCGTCCTTAACAGAGGCACTTGTGCACTGCATTCTTGCCAGAAATGCCAGTGCCGTTCCACCCTGATCACTGGAAGGATTCGGTACTACACTTGATCTTAGCCAAAAGGCCGAGAAGCGATGTATGTATGTATCTTTTTACATCTGTTTGGAGGCTGTAGAAGCTCTACACAGTGCTGAAAAAAACCCAAATTTTTCCTCTAATTGACATTAATGGTGTTCGACATTTGACTACCCGAAAAATTTTGTTCTATTCGAGCAAATAGCTGAGGAATCGAATAGTGAGCTATTCGACCAACACTACTTCTGGGTGGCAATGAAGATGCACTTCACCCAGCTCTTGTTGCCAGTTACCAATGGTGTCCCCGCTCCATCTGGAGCAATGGTGTCCCCGCTCCGGAGGCCCACTGGCTCCTCCTCCTCCTGCTGTTGCTGCTGGAGCCTGTCAGTTCTCCTTTCACTAAAATTGTATTACAAACTTCTGGGTGGGTGGCATTGTCAATGCACTACATCCAGCTCTAGATGCCAGTTACCAATGCGGTCCCCGCTCCATGTTAATGCACACTGCCTCCTCCAACTGCTGCTGCTGCCGCCTGTCAGTATTCCATTCACGAAAATTGTACACTACTGGGTGGCATTGTTATTGCACTACACCCAGCTGTAGATGCCAGTTACCAATGCGGTCCCCGCTCCATGTTAATGCACACTGCCTCCTCCAACTGCTGCTGCTGCCGCCTGTCAGTATTCCATTCACGAAAATTGTACACTACTGGGTGGCATTGTTATTGCACTACACCCAGCTGTAGATGCCAGTTACCAATGCGGTCCCTGTTTAGTCTCAGGGCCCACCACCTCCTCCTGCTGCAGATGCCGCCTGTCATTACTCCATTCAGTAAAATTATACACTTCTGGATGGCATTGACGATGCACTACACCCAGGTCTAGATGCCAGTCACCAAAGCAGTCCCCGCTCCTTCTCAGGTCCCACAGCATCCTCCTTCAGCTGCTGCTGCTGCCGCCTGTCAGTACTCCAATCACTAAAATTGTTTTACACACTTCTGGGAGGGTGGCATTGTAAATGCACTACACCTAGCTCTAGATGCCAGATACAAATGCGTATCCGGCCCGCCTGAGGGCCTACCGCCTCCTCCACCTTCTGCTGTGGCATGTCAGTACTCCATTCACTAAAATTGTACACATCTGGGTGGCATTGATAATGCACTTCACCTAGCTCTAAATGCCAGTTACCAATGTGGTCCCTGCTCCTTCTCAGGGCCCACCGCCTTGTCCTGCTGCTGCTGCTGCTGCCTGTCAGTGTTCCATTCACTAAAATTGTACACATCTGGGTGGCATTGATAATGCACTTCACCTAGCTCTAAATGCCAGTTACCAATGTGGTCCCTGCTCCTTCTCAGGGCCCACCGCCTTGTCCTGCTGCTGCTGCTGCTGCCTGTCAGTGTTCCATTGGCTAAAATTGTACACTTTTGGTTGGCATTGTTGATGTACTATACTCAGCTCTAGATGGCAGTTACCGATGCGGTCCACGCTTTGTTCAGGGTCTACCACCTCCTCCTACTGCTGCTGCTGCCGCCTGTCAGTGTTCCATTCACTAAAATTGTATTTCACACTTCTGGGTGGGTTGCATTGTCAAGGCACTACACCCAGCTCTAGATGCCAGTTACCAATACAGTCCCCACTTTGTCTCAGGGCCCACCGCCTCATCCTCCTGGTGTTGATGCTGCCTGCCAGTACTCAATTCGATAAAATTGTAAATTTCTGGGTAGCATTGATGATGCACTACACCAAGATCTAAATGTCAGTTTCCAATGCGGTCAATGCTCCATCTCAAGGCCCTACGCCTCCTCATCCTGATGTTGCTGCTGCTGCCTATCAGTACTCAATTAATTAAAATTGTATTACACACTTCTGGGTGGGTGGTATTGTCAATGCACTACACCCAGCTCTAGATGCCAGTTACCATTGCCTTCCCCGCTTCGTCTCAGGGGCCAGCACCTCCTCCTGCTGCAGTTGCCGCCTGTCAGTACTCCATTCACTAAAATTGTAAACTTCTGGGTGGCATTGCCAATGCACTTCACCCAGCTCTAGATGCCAGTTACCAATGGTGTCCCCACTCCATCTTAAGACCTACCGCCTCCTCCTCCTCCTGCTGTTGCTGCTGGTGCCTGTCAGTTCTCCATTCACTAAAATGGTATTACATACTTCTGGGTGGGTAGCATTGTCAATGCACTACACCCAGCTCCAGAAGCCAGTTACTAATGTGGTCTCCGCTCCATCCCATTGCACACCGCCTCCATTTTCTACTGCTGCTGCCTGTCAGTACTCCATTCAATAAAAATTTTACACTTCTGGGTGGCATTGATAATGCACTACACCCAGCTCCATATGCCAGTTACCAATGCAGTCCCAGTTTCGTCTCAGGGCCCACCGCCTCCTCCTGCTGCAGTTGCCGCCTGTCAGCACTCCATTCACCAAAATTGTACACTTCTGAATGGCATTGATGATGCGCTACACCCAGCTCTAGATGCCAGTTACTAATGCAGTCCCCGCTCCTTCTCAGGGCCCACCGCATCCTCTTTCTGCTGCTGCCACCTGTCATTACTCCATTCACTAAAATTTTATTACACACGTCTGCGAGGGTGGCATTGTCAATGCACTACACCAAGGTCTAGATGCCAGTTACAAATGCGGTCCCTGTCCCACCTCAGGGCCTACCGCCTCCTTCACCTGCTGTTGCTGCCGCCTGCCAGTACTCAATTCACTAAAAATGTAAACCTCTGGGTAGCATTGATGATGCACTACACCCAGCTCTAAATGTCAGTTACCCATGTTATTTAGGTATATTTTATCTATATTTTATCTGCATAAATATGGAAATTATATTCCTATCAATGCATATAGATATTCAATTAAAGAAGGTTCATGCACAAATAATAGCTAGTCATTCAAACAGTTTAATTAAGAAAACAAGGTAAGACAAAAT
>NC_092871.1:61082799-61094303 GCF_032062135.1 Pyxicephalus adspersus | reverse complement strand
TACATATATATATATACATACACACATACATACATCCATATAAGTATATATATATATATATATATATATATATATATACACATATACATATACACACCTCAACATCCATATACATATCTATTTACATATTCATAAACAATCTTGAGGTGCAACACCCAAGGGGTCCATGCTCCATCTCATGGGCCACCGCCTCCTCCTCCTGATGTTGCTGCTGCGGCCTGTCAGTTCTCCATTCACTAAAATTGTATTACACAATTCTGGGTGGGTGGTATTGTCAATGCACTACACCTAGCTCTAGATGCCAGTTACCAATGCTTTCCCAGCTTCGTTTCAGAGCCCACTGGCTTCTTCTCCTCCTGCTGCTGCTGCCACCTGTCAGTACTCCATTCATGAAAATTGTACACTTCTGGGTGGCATTGACGATACACCACACCCAGCTCTTGATGCCAGTTATCAATGCGGTCCACTCTCCTTCTCAAGACCCACCGCCTCCACCTGCTGCAGCTGCCTCCTGTCAGTGCTCTATTCACTAAAATTGTACACCTGTGGGTGGCATTGGTAATGCACTACATCCAGCTCTAGATGCAAGTTACCAATGCTGTCCCTTTTCCTTCTCAGGGCCCACCCCCTCCTCCTGCTGCTGCTGCTGATGCCTGTCAATGTTACATTGACTATAATTGTACACTTGTGGGTGGAATTGTTGATGCAATACACCCAGCTCTAGATGCCAGTTACCAGTATGGTCCACGCTTTGTCTCAGGGGCCACCACCTCCTCCTCCTGCTGTTGCGGCTGCCCCCTGTCAGTACTCCATTCTCTAAAATTGTATTTCACACTTCTGGGTAGGTGGCATTGTCAATGCACTACACCCAGCTCTAGATGCCAGTTACCAATACGGTCCCTGCTCTGTGTCAGGGCCCACCGCCTCATCCTCCTTCTGTTTCTGCCACCTGCCAGTACTCAGTTCACTAAAATTGTAAACTTCTGGGTAGCATTGATGATGTACTAAACCCAGCTCTAGATGCCAGTTATCAACGCGGTCCCCACTCCTTTTCAGGGGCCCAGCGCCTCCTCCTCCTGCTGCCGCCTGTCAGTACTCCAATCACTAAAATTTTACAGTTCTGGGTGGCGTTGATGATGCACTACACCCAGATCTGGATGCCAGTTACCAATGCAGTCCCTGCTCCTTCTTAAGGTCCACCACCTACTGCTTTAGCTGTTGCTGCTGCTGCCTGTCAGTACTCCTTTCACTAAAAGTGTACACTTCTGGGTGGCATTAATAATGCACTATACCCAGCTCTAGATGTCAGTCACTAATGGGGTCCCTGTTCCATCTCAGGTCCCACTGCCTTTTCCTCCTCCTGCTGCTGCTGCCGCCTGTCAGTACTCCATTCACTAAAATTGTACACTTCTGGGTGGCATTAATAATGCACTATACCCAGCTCTAGATGTCAGTCACTAATGGGGTCCCTGTTCCATCTCAGGTCCCACTGCCTTTTCCTCCTCCTGCTGCTGCTGCCGCCTGTCAGTACTCCATTCACTAAAATTGTACACTTCTGGGTGGCATTAATAATGCACTATACCCAGCTCTAGATGTCAGTCACTAATGGGGTCCCTGTTCCATCTCAGGTCCCACTGCCTTTTCCTCCTCCTGCTGCTGCTGCCGCCTGTCAGTACTCCATTCACTAAAATTGTACACTTCTGGGTGGCATTGACTATGCACTACATCCAGCTCTAGATGCCAGTAACCAATGCGGTCCCTGCTCCTTCTCAGGGCCCACCACCTCCTCCTGCTGTTGTTTATGCCAAATGTCAGTACTCAATTCACTAAAATTGTACACTTTTCGGTTGCACTGATGATGCACTACACCTAGCTCTAGTTGCCAGTTATCAAAGCGGTTCCCACTTTTTTTTTGGTCCCACCCGGTCCTCCTGCTGCTGCCGCCTGTCATTCACAAAAATATTACTATTCTGGGTGGCATTGATGATGCACTACAACCAGATCTAGAACCCAGTTACCAATGCGGTCCCTGCTCCTTCTTAGAGTCCACCACCTAATCTTTCAGCTGTTGCTGCTGCCACCTGTCAGTACTCCATTCACTAAAACTGTACACTTCTGGGTGGCATTGATAATGCACTACACCGAGCTCTAGATGCCAGTTACCAATGAGGTCCCTGTTCTGTCTCAGGGCCCACTGCCTTTTCCTCCTCTTGCTAGTGCTTTTGCTGCCACCTGCCAATACTCCATTCACTAAAATCGTACACTTCTGGGTGGTATTGACGATGCACTACACCCAGCTCTGGATGCCAGTTATCAATGCGGTCCACGCTCCATCTCACGCACCACCGCCTCTTTCAGCTCCTGCTGCCGCCTGTCAGTGCTCTATTCACTAAAATTGTACACTTCTCGGTGGCTTTGATGATTCGCTACACCCAGCTCTAGATGCCAGTTACCAATGCAGGTCCACGCTTTGTCTCAGGGTACACTGCCTCCTCCTCCTGCTGTTGTTGCTGCTGCCTGTCAATTCTCCATTCACTAAAATTTTATTTCACACTTCTGGGTAGGTAGCATTGTCAATGCACTGTCATGCAGCTCCAGATGCTAGTTACCAATGTTTTACCCGCTCCTTCTCAGGGCCCATTGCTTCCACCTCCCGCTGTTTCTTTTGCCGCTGTCAGTACTCAATTCACTAAAATTGTACACTTCTGTGTGACATTGATGATGCACTTCACCCTGCTCTAGATGCCAGTTACCAATGTGGTCCCCCCTCTGTCTCAGGGCCCACTGCCTCCCCCTGCTCCTGCTGCCACCTGTCAGTACTCCATTCACTAAAATTGTACACTTCTGCGTGGCATTGATGATGCACTACACCCAGCTCTAGATGGCAGTTACCAGTGCTGCTCCCACCTGTCAGTACTCCATTCACTAAAATTGCATTACAAAATTCTGGATGAGTGGCATTTGTCAATGCACTACACCAAGCTCTAGATGCCAGTTTCTAATGCGGTCTACGTTCCATCTCAGGGCACACCGCCTCCTCCTCCTGCTGCAGCTGCAACCTGTCAGTACTCCATTTACTAAAATTGTACATTTCTGGGTGGCATTGACGATGCACTACACCCAGCCCTAGATGCCAGTTACCAGTGCGGTCTACGGTCCATCTCAGGGCCCACCACCTACTCCTACTGCTGCTGCTGCCTTTCAGTGCTCCATTTACTAAAATTGTATTTCACACTTTTGGGGGGGTGGCATTGTCAATGCACTACAACTAGCTCTAGATCCCAGTTACCAATGCAGTCCCTGCTCCTTCTCAGAGCCCACCGCCTCCTCCTTCTGCTGTTGCTGCTGCTTCCTGTCAGTACCCTATTCACCAAAATTGTATTACACACTTCTGGGTGGGTGGCATTGTCAATGCACTACACTCAGCTCTAGATGTCAGTTACCAATAGGGTCCCCACTCTCAGGGCCCATCGCCTCATGCTTCTGCTGTTGCTGCCGCCTCACAGTGCTCCATTCACTAAAATTGTACACTTCTGGGTGGCATTGATGGTACACTACACCCAGCTCTAAATTTCAGTTACCAAATGTCTTCACACAGGAGAACTCAAACACTGTAGGTGTCATGAAATCATGAAAACATTTAGTGATGTTACACTTTTGGTAAAGAATAAGACAATAATCAGGTCTTTCCTGGCACCCGGCATCCAGCATCCACCTATTGATTTGGATAAGCCTGGGCACGACCGTGAGACGCCTCACCAGGCCAGGAACAGCCATGGGAATCCGATGTGAATCTGTTAAATCAACCAAAAACAACAGAAATAGAGTGAGCTTGACTATAAAAGATTGTTTGTATTGATCAGTTCCCCCCAAAAATAACAAAAAAACATAATGTTCCCAGCCAAACAAATGCGTGAAATGTAACATGTGGGGGAGCTGATATTACACATATGACTGTTGTTTTAAACATGCCTTTAGACAGCTGCACAATGTCAAACAAGGTATACTATGAAGGTTCATCTTACAGGAGGAAGACCAGTGTCATCTTCTACATGTGAAGTGATATCCTTGTCATCCCCATCACTCTGAGCGGAGAGGGCAGGAGGGGACTGCTGCCTCTCAGGGTGTAATATTGTCAAAAATTAGAATTACATAGATTGTTGATGCAAGTAAAAAGAATGCAAAAATACAAAACAATAAACAGCTCATCTTACAAAAATGATCCTAGATTTCTCCCCAAACAAAACTAAGGAAAAACACAATAAAACTTTGGCATAGGTTCAAATTATTAACCCCCCTAGCGTTCTAATTCTGTCATTTTTTGATGCAAAAAGTGATCCTATTTTTTTCAGGTAAGGGGGACCCCCAAAGGTACCCCGAGTGTGACTCGGGATTACCGCTTTTTGCAATTTTTCCGGCCCCGAGTCACACTCGGGAACACCCCTTAGGGGGTTAAACTGTTGCAATCCCCCCCCCAAAAAAAAGACATTTGTAGTTGGGTAATTAGTCTAAAAGGATTGAACTTTAAAGCATCGGAGTCATCGTGGTAGTCCACCCCTACCACTTTTTCTGGCCTAATGAATGGCAACGCTGATCTTTCATACTCCCTGAGACACTGCACAATGTGTTGAGGATAGGTCCCACTCCTTACGTCCTCTGTGCCCAGGACCCTATTGATTGTGTGAATATGTCACTCACGCTTTTGACACTGGGTAATGGTCTGTTGTGTACTGCCCACTGCAACAACCCTCCTGGCAATTTCCTCCTAGAGACCCTGATTTTCAGCATGGGAGGTCTGGGATTGCAAGCCCCCACAGATTCGCAAAAACAATTCAACGTAGGACTCCATGAGCACTGCATTTTGCTCAAGCGTGAAGCTGGTTGCCTTGGAATCAGAATCCCTAGGCTGCCTCAAAGCAGAATCCCTGAGCTGCCAGGTTGAGGGCCCAGGGACCTAAATGTTTTCTGGCCTGCTTGTTTAGGCAACCGAGCTTGCCTGATAGAGTTGCCTGCTGGTCTATGGGCTGGAGAATACCTTGGGGTGGTAGTGCCAGTGGTGTTGGTGGCAACATTTGATGTGGGTGGTGGTGGTGCCAGCAGTGGTGCTGGTGGTGTGTTGTTTTTTTTCTGGATGGACGATTCCTGGACCTTGGAGGAAAAAAAATCATTTATGGGACAACACAAAAAACACATTTTTGAGGAAGAAAGTAAATGGTGGATTCCTACCTTAAATATATCTTTTTTTGTTTTTTTTTCGTTGGTGAAGGCTTATGAAATGTTGCAAGCAGAAGGGCTAACAACTTCTCTGAAAATATAAAGGGGTTGCAAAGGCATGCACACGCTTATGCGGGTACATGCACCCTTCACAAGCGCACATGCGGAAGAGTTATTTATGCGCCTATGCATTTGCGTATTCTGCCGTTTAGGATTACATTGTAGTTTTTGCAATTGCAGTTGTGGCCGCAACTGCAACAATGTTGGTTGCTGCAGATGATAATAGTACTCCATCTGGCCAAGAAGGTGAGGAGCAGTCTTCAACAGTGTCCCCAACTGAACTACACCTTTTGTTACAGCAGACCAACCTGGATGACATGCGGGAGCATGATTATAAAGTGCAATTCCGCCTGTCACATCATGTCATCCATAACCTGTACATAAAAGACCAGAAGAAGCCAGGCTGTGCCAGGAATGACCAGACTCCTGGCCACTCTCTACATGTTAGGCAGGGGAACATTCCAGACGACATTGGGCTTAGTTTGTGGCCTGAGCCAGCCTACAGTATGCAGGGTCTTTATGCAGGTCATGAATGCCATTGTGGAACTTGTCCCACTATATATTCATTTCCCTCACACAGCTCAGGAGTGGAGGACTGTAAAGGTGGATTTCTTAAGGCAAGCAGGATTTCCAAATATTTTTGGGGCCATTGATTGCACCCATGTGGCAATTCAGGCCCCTAAACAACAAGAAATCTAGTTTCGAAACCGGAAGCAGTAGTAGAAGTAGTTTCCCAGGTTTTTGCCATGATGCCTATACCCTGAATCAGACAGCCCTCTACCAGAAGTTCAACTCTGGAGAAATGTCTGAGGGCTAGTTAGTAGGTAACTAACTTTCAGGTATTCAATGGTCAATATGGTAGTCAGTTTAATTCCTTTGTGGTAACGAATCGCAAGTTTTCCTAAAATGGCGGCTACACGTGTGAGGACATGGGGCAAGGTACTCTGGGAAGGCGGGATGACCCATAATGCCATGCATGCAGCCAATCAGCAGCCAGCCAGCCCTGTGATGTCACAGCCCTATAAATAGTCTCAGCCATCTTGGATTAAGACATTTTACAGAGTTCTGAGTGCAGGGAGAGACGTCTGCAGGCACTGGGAAGAGTGATAGCAAAAACCTCATTGTGAGAAAAAAAACTGAAAAAACGATTTATAAGTGCAGGGAAAGGATAGGGAGGAATCATTTTACAGCATCTTAGTGCAGGGAGAGACGTCAGAAGGCGCTAGGGACAGTGCTAGAAAAGCGATTTACAAGTGCAGGGAAAGATTATTTGGGGATCCAAATAGCCATTATACAGCTCTGTCATTCCATCAATTTATATATCCAGTTGGGGTGCAAGTGCTATGTTGAAAAGCCTTTAGTGGCTTACTTCACTGTTGCAGTCATTTGTAGTAAAAGCATTTAGTGGCCTTTTTCAGTACAAAAAGAAAAATATATTTTCAGTTCACTTCTGCAGTTATTTGTGGTGAAAGCGTTTAATGGCCTATTTCAGTACAAAAAGAAAAATATATATGCACTTCACTGTTGCAGTTATTTGTGGTGAAAGCATTTAGTGGCCTATTTCAGTACAAAAAGAAAAAAATATACGCACTTCACAGTTGCAGTTATTTGTAGTGAAAGCGTTTAGTGGCCTATTTCAGTACAAAAAGAAAAATATTTACGCTCTTCACTGTTGCAGTTATTTGTGGTAAAAGCGTTTAGTGGCTCATTTCAGTACAAAAAGAAAAATATATACGCACTTCAGTGTTGCAGTTATTTGTGGTGAAATGGTTTAGTGGCCTATTTCAGTACAAAAAAAAATAAATTATTTTTTCACTTCTGCAGTTATATGAGGTGAAAGCGTTTAGTGACGTATTTGAGTGCAAAAAGAAAAACATATACGCAATTCACTGTTGCAGTTATTTGTGGTAAAAGCGTTTAGTGGCCTATTTCTGTACAAAAAGAAAAATATATTGGTCGCTTTTAGGGGTGTTTTAATTTGCTTTTAATTTATTTAGTTCCGCTAAAAGTATGTCAGACAGAGAAGTGCCAGGCCATGCACAGAGGAGTGGCAAGGGTCTAAGTGTTTCTGGCACAGGCAGAGGTCGCAGCAAAGTAAGGGGGCTCCTGACCCAGAGACCGTTGAGGAGGACATCAGTGACACTACTCGATGATGATGAAGCCGATCACACTTGGGAGCCGGGTGAAGAAGGGGCTTCATCATCATCAGGAGAAGAGGGTGGCAGCTTGCCCGTGAGGCAGTGGCTGAGCCAGCAAGGTGCTAGCATGGCTGGTAGTCAGCAGGCTGGCAGCAGTTGGAGGTTGGGAGCCAAATGTGCCCGGGGTAGACCACCTGCTTCGCAGCAAAACTACCTGCCCAGGAAGTGGTGGTGCAGGGGTTCACAGAGGCAATGGCGGTACCAGTCAGTCAGTGCGGAGTGTTGGGGGAAAAATCAACTACTGGGCAGTGTGGCTGTTTTTTTTTAAGCCGCCGGAGGAGGTTAACATGGCCATATGTAGAATATGTGGGCAGAAGGTGAAGCGTGGCCAGGTTGCCAATGTTGGCACCACGCCTTGTGTCAACATATGCAGCGTCACCATAATGTGGCCTGGGAGAACCGTGGCTCCGATGTGGTGGTCCTGCCTGCCGCAGCAACCGCTGCATCACCCAGTGGCACACACCGGCTTTCAGGCAGTCAAAGCTCCACCACCTCAGCTGAAGGGAGCTGTATGTCATTTCCATCTTCTGCTGGTCCAAATGCTCCTGCTCACCCTCCTTCTACTCCTCGTCAGTCATTCCGTCAGCAATCGATCACCGAAGCGATTGCCAAGAGACAACAGTATGCGTGCACAGAAGCCGAATGTGCAAGTTGCTGGTGCTGCAGTCCCTCCCTTTCCAAGTGGTGGACTCTGCACCTTTTAGAGAACTGATGGCTTGTGCCGAGCCGAGGTGGAGAGTCCCAAGCTGTCATTTCTTTGCCAAAAAGGCAGTACCAGCCTTGCACAAATTTGTAGAACAGAGAGTGGGCCAATCCTTGAGCCTGTCGGTGTCTGCCATAGTGCACCGCAGTGCCGATGTGTGGAGCTGTAACTACGGTCAGGGACAATACATGTCCTTTACGGCCCACTGGGTGAATGTGGTTCCTGCACAGCCACACCAGCAACCCGATGTGTGGAGCTGTAACTACGGTCAGGGACAATACATGTCCTTTACGGCCCACTGGGTGAATGTGGTTCCTGCACAGCCACACCAGCAACTTGGCCAGGTGACACCGCTTCTGCCTCCACGTTCTCACGCCGCTGGTCCTGTGACAACGTCCGCCTCTGCCTCCTCATCTTCCATCGTGTTCTCAGCCTACAAATCACAGTGCCCCTCCAGCATACCACATGTGCAGGGCAAGGCCGTGTCACGCTGTTCTGCACCTGGTTTGCATGGGCGACAGTCACACAGAGGAGGAACTGCTTCCTGTGATTCATCAATAAATCGAATCCTGGCTTTCTCCGCGACAACTAAAATCGGAACCATGGTGACCGACAACGGGAGGATCATGGTGTCGGCGCTGCGTTAAGGAAGGCTCAGCCATGCGCCCTGCATGCCACACGTGTTCAATCTAGTTGTCAAGCGGTTCCTGAAGTCTTCCACCCATCTGCAAGACATCATAAAAATGGCCAGGAAACTTTGCATGCACTTCAGCCACTCGGACACCGCAAAGCACACCCTCCTTGAGCTGCAGCGCCAGAACGGCATCCCCCAACATAGGCTGATATGCAACGTTTCCACCCGTTGGAATTCCACCCTCCATATGTTGGACTGACTATAGGAACAGAGAAAGGCCATCAACGATTTCTTGATGATCCAAGCGGATAGGAGTACTCCCATGTGTAACTTCGATGTCAGCCAGTGGCAGCTTATGCGTGACACTTGCTGTTTGCTCAGGCCCTTTGAGGAGGCCACTTGCTTTGTCAGTTGCCAGGACTACGGGATGAACAACGTCATTCCACTGCTTCATGTCCTGGAACAGATGCTAGTAAATCTGGCTGGTCAGGGGACTGGAGACGTTTTGCCTAGATCTCACAGCCACATGAGCATGTGGGAGCTGAACTGGAGGAGGAGGAGGAGGACATTGAAGCACAGGCAATGTATAGCGAAATGGGTGGTTTTTCTACACAGGTGACAGGAGAGGAGGAGCAGGAGCAGCCAGAGGAGCAAGAGGGAGATGAGGAAGACGAGGCAGAGGACCCAGACACACCGTGGCAGTATGCATTGGAAATGGAGGCAGGGAGTCCCTCCGAGTCACTTGCACAAATGGCCTGCTGTATGCTCGCTTGCTTACGAAGTGACAGCCGAAAAGTCACCATTCGGCAGAGGGGTGACTTCTGGCTCTCAACCTTGTTGAACCCTCGCTACCGGACCAAAATGAGGGCCTTTTTTACACCCCCTGAGAGGGAGGACAAACTGAACTACTACAGAGACATCCTATGTAGTCAGTTGGCCGCTGCCTATCTGTGCCATCATCCATCCTCTCGCAGGTCTGACCAGGGGGCCCTCTGCACTCACGTTCCACTGCCATGGCTGCTGGGGAGGGGTGTGGTGGCAGAAGCAGTACCATCTCCATCAGTAGCAGCCTGAGTCTAGAGTCGCTGATGAGCAGCTTTCTTCACCCGCATAGTGAAGAAACTACACACCAGCAGCTAGACATAGAGCAGAACCTGAACCAGCAGGTGGTGGCATACTTGGAATGCAACCTGCCAGGCGTCATTGAAGATCCACTGGACTACTGGGCAGCCTAATTGGATTTGTGGCCGCAACTGGCCGAGTTCTCCCTGGAAAAGCTGTCTTGCTGGGCCAGTAGTGTGGCATCAGAGCGGGTGTTTAGTGCGGCGGGGGCCATAGTTACCCCAAGAAGAACTCGCCTGTCCACCCAAAATGTAGAGAGATTGACCTTTGTCAAGATGAATCAGGCGTGGATCTGCCCGAATTTCCACCCACCAATGTCTGATGCATCTGATTAGATGATCCATGCCGCCTCACCCAAACCTTGACAAAAGAGACCGGTTTCTTCTGGCTACCTGCCTCAGCTACTACTCTGATGCTGCCACCCAGCCTGATGCCACACATCAGATGCCAAGTGCTCCTTCTTTCACCCACCTTCTTCAGCGGGTACTGGTATTGCCACCCACCACCCCATTCTGTCATCGGGTCACTCTGTGGTCTCCTGATGCTGCTGGTGCCATCTCCACACTATGTCACCTTGCCATTCTCTGGTATCCTCCTGATGCTGCTGCTGCCGCCCCCTCCACACTCTGTCATTGTGCCACTCTGTGGTTTCCTCCTGATGCTGCTGCTGCCGCAACCTCCAGACTCTGTCATTGTGCCACTCTGTGGTCTCCGCCTGATGCTGCTGCCGCCGCCACATCTAGACTCTCATTGTGCCACTCTGTAAACTCCTGATGCTGTCGCCACCTCCACACTCGGTCATTGTGCCACCTCCACACTCTGTCATTGTGCCACTCTATGGCTTCCTCATGCTGCTGCAACCTCCACACTCGGTCATTGTGCCAATCTGTGGCCTCCTGATTCTGCTGCCACCTCCACACTCTGTCATTGTGCCGCTCTGTGGCCTCCGCCTGATGGTGCTGCTGCTGCCACCTCCACATTCTGTCATTCTACCACTCTTGTGGTCTCCTGATGCTGCCGCCACCTCCACACTATGTCATTGTGCCACTCTGTGACCTTCTGATGCTGTCGCCCCCTCCACACCCTGTCATTGTGCAACTCTGTGGCCTCCTGATGCTGTTGCCACTTCCACACTCTGTCATTCTGCCACTCTGTAGCTTACTCATGCTGCCGCCACCTCCAGACTCTGTCATTGTGCCACTCTATGGCTTCCTCGTGCTGCTGCCACCTCCACACTCGGTCATTGTGCCACTCTATGGTCTCCGATTCTGCTGCCACCCCTACACTCTGTCATTGTGCCACTCTGTGGCCTGCTGATGCTGTCGCCAACTCCACACTCTGTCAATGTGTCACTGTGTGGCTTCCTCATGCTGCTGCCACCTCCACACTCTGTCATTGTGCCACTCTGTGGCTTTATTATTCTGCTGACACCTCCACACTTTATCATTGTGCCACTCTGTGACCTCCTGATGCTGTCCCCAACTCCACACTCTGTCATTGTGCCACTCTGTGGCTTCCTCATGCTGCTGCAGCCTCCACACTCGGTCATTGTGCCACTCTGTGGCCTCCTGAT
>NC_092871.1:60929887-61077014 GCF_032062135.1 Pyxicephalus adspersus | reverse complement strand
AACTCCACACTCTGTCATTGTGCCACTCTGTTGCCTCCGCTCAATGCTGCTGCTACTGCCACCTCCACACTCTGTCATTGTGCCACTCTGTGGCTTCCTCATGCTGCTGCCACCTGCACAGTCTGTCATTGTGCAACTCTGTGGCTTCCTCATGCTGCTGCCACCTCCACACTCGGTCATTGTGCCACTCTGTAGCCTCCTGATGCTGTCGCCAACTCCACACTCTGTCATTGAGCCACTCTGTGGCTTCCTCATGTTGCTGCCACCTCCACACTCTGTCATTGTGCCACTCTGTTGCCTCCACCTGATGCTGCTGCTGACGCCACCTCCGCAATCTGTCATTGTGCCACTATGTAGCCTCCTGATGCTGTTGCCAACTCCAGACTCTGTCATTGTGCCACTCTGTGGCCGATTCATGCTGCTGCCACCTCCACAGTCTGTCATTGTGCCACTCTGTGGCCTCCACCTAATGCTGCTGCTACCGCCACCTCCACACTCTGTCATTGTGCCATTCTGTGGCTTCCTCATGCTGCTGCCACCTCCACACTCTGTCATTGTGCCACTCTGTAGCCTCCTGAAGCTGTCGCCACCTGCACACTCTGTCATTGTGGCACTCCGTGGCTTCCTCATACTGCTGCCACCTCCACACCTAGTCATTGTGCCACTTTGTGGCCTCCTTAATCTGGTGCCACCTCCACACTCTGTCATTGTGCCACTCTGTGGCCTCCAACTGATGCTGCTGCTGGCCCCACCTCCACAATCTGTCATTGTGCCACTCTGTAGCTTCCTGATGCTGTCGCCAACTGCACACTCTGTTATTGTGCCACTCTTTGGCCTCCACCTGATGGTGCTGCTACCACCACCTACACACTGTGTCATTGTGCCACTGTGTGGCTTCCTCATGCTGCCACCACCTGCACAGTATGTCATTGTGCCACTCTGTGGCTTCTTCATGCTGCTGCCACCTCCACACCCGGTCATTGTGCCACTCTGTGGCCTCCTAAATCTGCTGTCACCTCCACACTCTGTCATTGTGCCACTCTGTGGCCTCCAACTGATGCTGCTGCGCGCGCCACCTCCACAATATGTCATTCTGCCACTCTGTAGCCTCCCGATGCTGTCGCCAACTCCACACTCTGTCATTGTGCCACTCTGTCGCCTACTCATGCTGCTGCCACCTTCACAATCTGTCATTGTGCCACTCTTTAGCCTCCTGATGCTGTCGCCAACTCCACACTCTGTCATTGTGCCACTCTGTGGCCTCCTGATACTGCCGCCACCTCCACACTATGTCATGGTGCCACTCTGTAGCCTCCTGATGCTTTCCCCAAGTTCACACTCTGTCATTGTGCCACTCTGTGGCCTCTGTCTGATGCTGCTGCAACCGCCACCTCCACACTCTGTCATTGCGCCACTCTGTGGCTTCCTCATGCTGCCACCACCTGCACAGTATGTCATTGTGCCACTCTGTGGCTTCCTCATGCTTCTGCCACCTCCACACTCGGTCATTGTGCCATTCAGTAGCCTCCTGATGCTGTCACCAACTCCACACTCGGTCATTGTGCCACTCTGTGGCCTACTCATGCTGCTGCCACCTCCACAATCTGTCATTTTTCCACTCTGTGGCCTCCTAAATCTGCTGCCACCTCCAAACTCTGTCATTGTGCCACTCTGTGGCCTCTGCCTGATGCTGCTGCTGGCGCCACCTCCTCAATCTGTCATTGTGCCACTCTGTAGCCTCCTGATGCTGTCGCCAACTCCAGACTCTGTTATTGTGCCACTCTGTGGCCTCCTCCTGATGCTGCTGCCACCTCCAGACTTTGTTATTGTGCCACTCTGTGGCCCCAAGAAGCTGCTGCCACCTTCACATTGTCATTGTGCCATCCTGTGGCCTCCTGATGCTGCCGCCACCCCCAGATTGTCATTGGGCCACTCTGTGGCCTCCACCTAGTGCTGCTGCTGGGGCCACCTCCACAATCTGTCATTGTTCCACTCTGTAGCTTCCTGATGCTCTTGCCAACTCCAGACTCTGTCATTGTGCCACTCTGTAGCCTCCTGATGCTGTCGCCAACTCCACACTCTGTCATTGTGCCACTCGGTGGTTTCTACCTGATGCTGCTGCTGCAGCCATCTCTACACTCTGTCATTGTGCCACTCTGTGGCCCCCTGATGCTGCCGCCACCTCCATACTATGTCATTGTGCCACTCTGTAGCTTCCTGATGCTGTCGCCAACTGCACACTCTCTTTATTGTGCCACTCTGTAGCCTCCACCTGATGGTGCTGCTACCGTCACATCCACACTCTGTCATTGTGCCACTCTGTGTCTTCCTCATGCTGCTGCCACCTCCACACCCGGTCATTGTGCTACTCTGTGGCCTTCTAAATCTGCTGCCACCTCCACACTCTGTCATCGTGCCTCTCTGTGGCCTCTGCCTGATGCTACTGCTGGCGCCACCTCCACAATCTGTCATTGTGCCACTCTGTAGCCTCCTGATGCTGTCTCCAACTCCAGACTCTGTCATTGTGCCACTCGTGGCCCCCTGATGCTGCTGCCACCTCCACACTGTCATTGTCCCATTCTGTGGCCTCCTAATCATGCTGCCATCCCCAGATTGCCATTGGGCCACTCTGTGGTCTCCTCATGCTGCTTCCACCTCACCACTATGTCATTGTGACACTCTGTGGACTTCTCAAGTTGTTCTCCCACCCTCCCCACTCCATGACTGGGTGACTACTATTTTGCCTTTTTGGCCTGGATGGCATTACTATTTATTTGACCCTTCTTCTGATCTGTGAGAAGGAAGGAAAGAAAAAGACGCACAATGGATCCTGTCTGTGTAGCAGCTGTTAGGGCTGTATGGTCCCATCAAAATTGGCTTATGATTTGGTAGCCAAAAGCAGGAGTGGGTACAAAACACAGAAGACATGCAAATATTCCATTCACGTGTAATTTCTCTTTTGGATCCACTCCTGCTTTTTTCTTGGCATTAGCAATACTGATGGATTATTAAGCAAATGCTGACCGAGCGAAGGCATATGCTCCACAGACAGGATCCGTTTTTTGTGGGTTATTGTTCTTACAGATCAGAGAAAGGGCAAAATAATTAGTGGCGTCAACACAAACTTACTGCTGACACCCTCTCCACTCTGTCGGGGGGGGGGGGGGGGGCTCTACTTGTATAAGCAGGTAATAGAACAGGTTCTTTAGACATCTATGTGGAATCAGCTGACGAGGGTGTAAAAGGAGTGCGCTTCTTCTTGACGCTAATATGGACCTGTAAGGCTGAGTTCCTACTTGAGTTATTTGGTCAGTTTTGGCCCCGTGACTGCCCAAATAAGTGAAGTGTGCAGTGATTCTAATAGCGACGCTTGTCATCTGCATGTCTTACTGACTCACAGTATTATTTCACTAACACAGCAGACTCCCTATGCGTGTTACTGCAAGGCAAAATGTTCTACACCACTATCAAGGCTCTCTGCAGGCCAGAAATAGACATTTTTAACGTGATTCCCTGCAAATCAAATCTTTTCAAAAATTCGGCGAACTGGCCGAATCGAATTTTCGAGAAACTCGCTCATCTTTAAAGGAAAACCACAGTTTATTTAGCAAATGTCAGACTATTAAAAAAAAGAGCAAATAAATAAAAAACATGAAAACTATTCATAAAAGGAATTTGTACATAATACAATTCAGTATCAATAAGTGACATTGGAACAAAGACAACGAGGGGGGTCAAGTAGCAGTTTGGAGTGGAAACCATGCATACATTTGTATTAAATATTTGTGGATAAAATGACAAAACGTTGCTGAAGAATTGCTAAATACCAGAAATTGTACATTCATACTATTGTGTGATGACATAATATAAAGTGCTTGATATAAAATAGTTTGCAGTGTTGCAACTAGTCCAAAAAACGTAATAAAACAACAATTGCAGCCAATCTAACTGTAAATGAACCAGTTTTCAGAATTAGTATGATGTAACATAAAAATGTAGCACTTACCAAAGAAAATGATCAAGCTCTAAAGATTCAAATTGACCTGTAATGGACTGTAGGTGCACACAGAACAGGGACCAAATGTGCCCTAAGTGATTGCTATGACATCACCATTGACAGAGCTTAATAGATCCACCTGAATCACGCAGCTGAAAATTAACGTCTTAACTGGCAAATTCTTGACCCCACTGCTCATTTGTCAATACTGTAAGCTGGCAGGCGAGTGCACTAGCACTCAGCCCCGGCTTGTGGTAATGTGGCGCCTCCAGCGGCACGTAGATTCCCGCGGCGAGCATCCGTGCATTTGCGTAATAAATCAGCTCCCATGTTCCACATCAACTGGGAATGCCACCCTGATTGCTCCTTATTTGTCCCAAATAATGCAGATTAGACAACAGATTTTGGGTGCTGACCTAAATTTGACATCAGCAAAATGTCTGTTACAAATCTAGGTTATATCTTTAAAAAAATTACAAGTCTACCTTGACCCTTATTCTTCTCAATGTGGGCCACTCTTTAATCCCACTTTTTGAAAATCTTTCCTTGGTCCCCATAGTCTCTGCATGGCTGAAAAAAAAGCTGAACTATTGTATGGAGAAAGCTAGAGCCATTACCTCAGACTCTCTTAAAGAAAATTGGGTGATGTTTTCATATCTATACATTATAAATATCATTCAATCATCATATATAAATATTTATCAGTGTGAAGCAGCAGAGTTAACTGTTACATCACAACTGTACATAACATGTTTGAACTTACTGTATTGCTATTATACATTTTATGCAGATTCATAACAATGTCATTTCAATGTATGTGAAAATGTTATAGCTTTCCAACCCCCTTTTTTCCCCTCTCCCTTTCTCTTTTTCTTTTGATCATATTTTCTTCTGCATTATCTGATGTTAAGCTTCTTATTTATCGTTCTTTATAAAGTTACACAATTTTGTTTACATTTATCCTTGATTCTTACATAAAAGATTCCTTAGGCTACGTACACAAGTCAGATGTTTCAGATGATAATCGCCTCGGGGAAGATATCGGACAAGAATCTCGAATGTGTACAGTGCTTGTCTTTCATGGATCTGTCCTGGCAGATCCAGGAACGATCATAATAGAAGTAAAGAGGAGAGAGAGCAGCAGGGTGATGCTCCATCATTCTCTCCCTCCCCTCTTTATAAGAGGGGAGGGAGAGGATGATGGAGAAATATCAATAGCTGCAAGATTGTACTTACTTATAAGCAGAACAGCGCTGTATGTACAGTGCTCGTTCATGCATCGTTCAGTCTTTTATTGAACACGTGTATGCAGCCTTACTCCTTTAATGACTCTATTGATTTTTGATGGAATCAGTGTTCTTGTCTTATCAATTGAAAGTATTGCTTAGTGTATCGTTAGCCTAAGGACTAGTTAGGTGCAACATGTTACATTTTTGTTTTTCGGTATATACAAACTTTAAGTTACAGATGATAATTATGTCTGGCCCAGGAACAGTCTACACTGGCCCCAGAATAAAGACCTAAATGGCATTTGGTTTGTCCTGGATTCTTTTTCAAATCAAGATTTAGTTAGAGTGTATGGTCAGTTTAAGGTTCTGTGTGACTGAATATAAATTTAGTTTATTGCTATACAGTTTTGAATCTTTTTGGATAAAAACAATTGGAAAATCACTAAACATTTCTGCATCTTTGTACATCTTTTACAGTCCCAATGAAAATGATTGACCTAAATATTGAATTTTTGTTTAGCTCAAACTTCACATTAAATATATTGTGAAGAGATTCGACAATCTAATTATAATGTGTACAACATCTTTAAATATAGTTCCCCGTGTTCTCCCCACAACTTTTTTCTGTTTTTTTTTCCTCTTTTCTTTTTTTAGTTGTCTAGTTTTTGCTGCCATAAAAATCAAGCAACCTCCATAATTTTGTCAGCTTTCTACTGCAATTCCACCCATATGTTTTTCCAGTATTCTAATCCATCAGTGTTCTCCCCAGCCCCCACAGCACCTGGCACTTTTTCAGTAACCACCCAGATGTTTTTGGGTGTTAGTGAAAAGTCCCTGGTGGTGTGCTCGGGTAAAAGGTGCTGCAGAGAACTTAAGGTTTCTGTTCATGACATTTATACATAGCCCCTGATTCATCATTGAAATCCGCGATCGCTGGAAGCGCGATAATACGCGCGACCCGCGATCGCGGATTACCACGGTCCGGGACTCGAGTGCGCGCGTCCACTCACATCCTGAATCTGCCGGCCGGATTCCTGCCATGCGCAATAGGGGTAATGCGCGACCGATAATCCGATTTTGCTTGATGAATCAGGGGCATAGTCTCACATTCTGATTCTTAGGGCCTGATTTAATTAAGCTCTCCAAGTCTGGAGAAGATACACTTTCATCAGTGAAGCTGGGTGATCCAGCAAACCTGGAATGGATCTGGTCTAAGATTCAAAACATTTGCATAGCAAACATAGCAAATTACTTTGAAGAAATCCATTGCTGGTTTGCTGGATCACCCAGCTTTACTGATGAAAGGGTAACTGCTCCAGTCTTGGTGAACTTTAATAAATCAGGCCCTTAGACTTAATATGCTAATTGTAAATTGGAGTCTGACTTTACAATGTTAAAAAAGGTAAATGTGAATTTTTAAAACATATTTGTTTTTTAATATTTGCATTAACTGGCATTCATCTATACCGGGAACATTTCAATTGGGAACTTGGAATTCTGCCTGTGTGTCATTTTTTTCTGTGAACTAAACAAAAAGACATTTTATTGCTATATTCGCTATAGATCGTTTTTACACAAAAGATGTCAGAATCTTCTGCTATCTTGCATAAATCTCATCATTCATATTCCTAAAGTACATAGTTCTGGTGAGTAATGGAATCCACCGGCATTTCTTTAAACTTGTTTTGCATGAAATGTCTTGTTACCTAAAGTACTCTTGTAAAAACCACCAGAATGTAAATTGCTGTAGTCTAGACAGAGCTGAAGCCGCCTGTAAATGTCACAAATAATCCCGGGACAAAATCCAAAGAGATGATCCATAAAATGAGGCTAAAGAAGTACTTTAAAATAGAGAAGAAACCTCTAAAGGAAAGGTGGGATGGAAACTACTGATCCTGAATTGTCAGTAAGCGAGAACAGCCCGATTCGCAGCAAGATCAAATTTTAAAATTTCGCTCGCTCATCCCTAGCAATAGTACACCTTATTGATATAAATGTACAGTATATATAACGCAAATTAATTGTCAGTAATAGTAAGCATCACTTTGGCAATAGTACACCGTATTTATACCTATGTAAATATCAATAGCTGCAAGATTGTACTTACAGTTTGTGAAGTAGCAAGGGATGTAAAAGGAGTAATTGAGGTGAGGTGGGGAATAGATGCATCAGTTATATAGCTTGGTAAGGGAAGATCAAAAGCAAAAAAAAATTAGCAAAATAAAATTGAAAACTTTTTCTTATAGGTGGATTAATGATAATGAAGTTACTAGAAATAAATAATGAAGGTGATAATGGGGGGAGGAAGTTTAGGAGAAGGTGAGTGATAGTAAATAATGATAAACCATATCTTATATCAGATTTAGGAATGACAGATGCCAGATGGTGGTGCTGTACTGGAAGTTGATTTCAGCAAGAATGGGGCTGCACGTGTGTTTCCTTAAAAGCCGGGTAAGGGTGTGTGTATGGTGTCAGGAAGTTAGAAGTGCGCGTGCGCCGGGAATCGCACACACGCAGTTGGATAAAGACTAGCTTCAGCCCTTAAATAGTGCCTATTTAGCTTTAACCATTAGTGGCTACTGCGCATTTGCAGGTACTTGCTCACGCACAGTAGGTAGATGAACGGGGGAGGACTGGAATGTAAAGTAGATGTAAATAAGTGGTGTATAGTGTAGTAATGAAAGTGCGTGTCCCGGATGTTGCTCATGTGCAGTATGTGGATGAGGAGCCAAAGTAGAGATGACTTTCTGTCAATCTAAAGAGGAGGGAGGTGGATAGTAAAATCAGAGGGGAGGTATACTGGTTCAGTCCTAGGGAGCGTAATGGTGTGATATGTAGTTATTTATGGGGTATGAAGGTGTTGTAATGGTTTGGAATACTTAGGAGAGCTTTAGATGAGATTAGGAAGAAGATTCATGGTCGAATATAGAGAAAAATATTAGTAAATGAATAAATGATGATCTACTGTAAGGAGCTGAGGAATTTTGCTTATTCTTGTAGTTAATTATTTTTGTACTTTTAATATATTTTGTAGATGACTAAAATATGTTGAAACTAGTTGTACTCTTCTTATCAGTAAACTAGCGTCCGCTTCCCTCCTTTTTGCCTTGAAACTCTTCCTTTCCTCCCTATTGCCATATATCTGTTACTTTGACAAAAATATCTTGTTCTAGGAGAACCACAAGGACATCTGTTATGTCTGTCAATTGTTTGTAGTCATGTGATAATGCATTGATCATGCCTTTGAACTGTTATATAAACTGTGTGCAAACAAAGTTTTGAGAGTGATCTAACCACACATTAAGTTGCGTGTGTTACACCCTTCCAGCGCTATAAACAGAAGCTATTAGAAAAGAGGGAAATATTGATCCGGGATCAATAGGAAATCGCCTTAACAGTTTGGGATCAGAACTGGGATATCTACCTACCTTAAAAAGATCAGGATCGGGTAATTTGGGAAATCTTTTATTGAATTTGTGCACACTGATGGCTTCTGTTTAATGTATAGAGTATAGAAATTTTGTTGCATGATATAGAAGTGTAAGAAATATTGTATATAAGATAAGTTTGGTTGGGTCAATCCCCACTGCTGTGGTTGCCTCGGGCAAGCAGTAACGTGACCTAAGCTGCGTTTTGGTAAGCGGTCGTGGGAACAGGATATCAGCGAGCACTGCAACTACCAACTGAACTAACTGAAATAACTGAACTAACAATAACTGTATACCCGTCTGATATTTATACTGCAACTATAGGGAATTCCCAAGGTAAGGGGAATTCCACAAAGGAGGAACAGCTCCCAGATCCACATAAAAACGTGTAAAGAAATGCATTGAAATCAAACAGAAACAAAAACCCACAGCCATGTCATCCATTAATGAGGATATTTCTTATTATATTCCAGGGGAAACTCCTGTTGATTTTTTCACAGAGCACGAGACTATTACACCGACCCTTTTACATTACATTTGAAAAATGGCACTAAAAACTTGAAATGCCCTGACCCCTTCCCACTGGAAGGATCATTCTCTAAATTCCATATTAGTTGTATCTTAGGAATGTGTCTCAGTAATCGAGATTGATGGGGATATAAATTAAATCCACAAGTTCCCGAATGAGACCGGCAATACATGAAGGCTTGTGGGGAAGTCTGGTATACTTTGAAAATGTATGGGAAAGATTACAATCCCCGTAAAAAGAGAAAACTATTGCCCAAATCACATCCTCTATTCCATCCTCTGTATACACCTTTATATACACAACTAACAGCAGAAACACAAAGGAGAACACAGGAGGATGAGAATTACGAGCAGGATATCTGTCTAATACAGTCCGTGCAGCAACAAACTGTTACACAGGATTCCCCCCCAGCCCCTCCTCCTCTTACCAAAACAAAGACCAAGCAGACACAGATTTTTTTTACCACCACCCACTAGTCCTACATCACATCATCCGCTGTTGTGTACTTAACCCCAAAAAACTTATATGGGACCAAGTGCATAATGAATTTGTTAGGATACATGAAATAGAAAATCAATGGCCATAAAATATGCGTGCAAACAGAAAGCAGGAGAAACAGTAAGTGATTATGCTTGAAGGTTTAGGAAAGTGTGGAAGGAAGAGGCAGGTTTAGGATTAGGAGGAGATTTGAATGTTGTTTTTACACAGTCACTGATTAATGGATTAATCCCTGAACATGCTAAAACTGCCAAAATAATTATTGATAATTGGAGCCTAATACCCCTGCAGGATATAATGGGAAAATTGTTAACTAAAGACGTGGCAGGTTGCTTTGAGCTAACTAAACCATCAAAACCCCATGTGCAGGGACTCCATTATTCAGGGAAACCTGGAGGGTACAGAGGAAAAGGTAGAGGCAGAGGAGGTAGACAGGACGGGAATGACAATAGAGGCAATGGAAATGTTATAAGGAATCAAGCATGTTTTGCCTGTGGACAGGAAGGTCTTTGGGCCAGGGACTGCCCTACACACCAACAGCAGTCAGTACAACAGCAAACACATAGCAATGCAGCCACATTCAGCTCACAATTACAACCACCCTGCCCCAAAGTACCCCATACAATGGGGAGGAAAACCACATCAAGCATAGGGATGCCCACAGGAAGACTCCACCACCAATATGTTACAAATCTCTGACCAGGCTGATGAAAACCCAACAATCACATTAAAAGTAGGACAGTTCTTGACAGACTTCTTAGTAGACACAGGAGCGACTTTTTCTGTCCTCCGATCCTGATCAGGTCCATCTACACCTGGTGGGCCCACTGTGGGAATAAACAGAGTCATCACCCCTACAAGACGCACACCTCACATTCCTATATGTACAGTACATGGAGAATACATTACACATCACTCATTCAAGGTATTACCTAGTCCAGTTAACCTGTTAGTAAGAGACTCGATGGGATCTCTGGGAATGTCACTGGTTGTTGACCCAAAGGGAGGGATTATTGTCAATACAACCTTGCAGCTGCCCTTATTGGATTTCCAGTTCCTGACAATACATGGTCCACCGGACAATATGACGTGGGATTCCTGGAATGCACCCAATATACAGCACTCACAAAACCACATACACCAATATACCAAAAGCATTATCCTTTAACTAAAGGCAAGGAAGATTCCTTAGCACCCATGATTCAATCTTTCTGCCAGCAAGGCATACTTAAGAAAACCTGCTCTCCTTACAATACTCCAGTAAATCCTGTCAAAAAGCCAGATGGCTCATACCGCTTTATACAGGATCTCAGAGCCAGCAATGAGCTGATCACACCCCTAACACCAGTCATGTCAGATCTTAGTACCATCTTTACAGCAGTACCGCCCGAGACCCAATTTTTACAGTGTTATTGATTTGGCCAATGCATTTTTCCCCATACCATTATCGCCTGAGACTCAGCCCCTTATGGCTTTCATTTTCATGGGACAGCAGTACACCTGGTGCAGTTTTCTCAATCGCCCTCCAGCAGGTCCTTGCCAACTGGCAGCCGCAGCATGTTTCCACTTTATTACAGTATGTTGATGATCTATTGTTGTGTAGCCCATCGCAGGAGGCATGTCAGAAGGATACTGTTTCATTGTTGTGTTTTTTGGGAAAGGAAGGACAAAGGGTGTCGCAGAAAAAAATTCAGTTCTGTCTGCAACAGGTCACATTCCTGGGAATGCTTTTAACCCCAGGATCCTGGCAGCTAGCTCCCAACCGTGTACATGCCATTTCCAGTCTGCCTTGCCCACAGACAAAGAAACAGCTGCTCTGCTCTCTTGGCATGACCAACTTCTGCAGACACTGGATTCCTGACTGCTCATATTGGGACTCACAGCTCTGTCCCAGTACCACCCCCAGTGCCCCTAATAACATTATATGGTCTGATGAAATCTACTAGATTGTAAGCTCTTCGGGGCAGGGTCCTCTCCTCCTGTATCACTGTCTGTATTAGTCTGTCATTTGCAATCCCTATTTAATGTACAGCGCTGCGTAATATGTTGGCGCTATATAAATCCTGTTTAATAATAATAATAATGAAATGACTAAAGCAAATGTGGTGTTAAAAGAATCCCTGACCTCTGCCCCTGCATTGGGAATGCCAAATTTCAATGTACCATTTGAATTGTATGCAAGAGAGAATTGTAAAACCATGGCTGCTGTTCTTGCTCAGATGCATGGAGGTAAATTGAGGCCTGTGGCATATGTCTCTAAGACACTGCCTGTTACTGTGCAAGGCATGCCAGCCTGTCTGAGTGTGCTGGCAGCGTGTGCAATGGCTAAAAGTGTCTCACTTCTAACTTTGGGTCACGAGACAATACTTTACACATCACATGCTGTACTACATTTGCTTAAGAATTTAACCACTCAACACATAACAGCACAAAGGGTGTCCGGGTATGAAGTTATCCTAACATCCACTGCAGGATTAAGTGTAAAATATGCTCCTGCTACCAGCAGTCCTGTCACTGTGCTTAATGCCCTCTTAGGTCTTAAAGGGCTTAAAGGGCCAGAGGATGAAGTACCAGAGTCACACTCATGTATCACTGAAATACATTTCTCTAGCAGAAAATGTTTTTGTAGATGGGTCTTGTTCGTGACTAGTGTTGATGTTCGAATTCGGGTTGTCCCTATATTCGACCCGAATATGGCTGTTCGAATTCAGGTAGACCCGACCCGAAACACGGGATTCGACAGCAAAAATTCGGGAGGAAAAAAAAAATAATTTTTTTTTTTCTTAAATTATATTTTTCGTATGTGTTTTTTTATTTTAAACTTGTTCTTTTTTATTTTTTACAGGTTATCCGACAATGACATTATGGATCATAATGTCATTGTCGGATTCCTGGACCGTGGGAACTTTGCGGTCACAGCTAATTGAAAGCAGGTGCCTTCATTTAGCTGTAACCGCAGGCAATACGAGGGCAATAAAGGTTGAATGGAGATACTGCCCCTGATTCATCAAGCAGAATCGGATTATCGCTTGCGCATTCGTATTAGCGATCCGGAATCGTACGCGGTCGCGCTATTCAGCAACGGAAAAAGCTCGCGCACGGAGCCGCGCTTATCCGACAGCTTAGGGTGGGGCGGTGGAGATCTGGGAGTCTCCTTATTAAAGGGGGCTTCCAGATTCCAAAGTCCTGCTAAAAATGTTTATAAAAGCCCCCATTGTTTTCAATGGAAGCTTTCATAAAAGCCTAAAAACGCTTGAAAAATCCTCCATTGAGTTCAATGGAAGCGTTTTCCCGCGTTTATCCAGCGTTTTAATTATATAAATGTTGCTAGCAAGATAACGCTCAAAAACGTGCCTGAAGGAAACGTCCTGGTGTAGATTAGCCCATGGGAATGCAGTCCATGTAGACTAAAGCTGCATACACACGTCCAAAAATTATTGTTAGAAACGACCGATGAACAACCGATTGGCCAAAAAAAATGTCCAAGGACGCCGACGAACGAGGATCGTCGTATCCTTTTATAAAGTATCTTTTTACATCTGTTTGGAGGCTGTAGAAGCTCTACACAGTGCTGAAAAAAATCCGAAATTTTCCTCCCATTGACTTTAATGGTGTTCGATTTTGAAATTCGACCACCCGAATAATTTTGCTACATTCGAGCGAATAGCTGCCAAATCGAATAGTGAGCTATTCAACCAACACTATTTGTGACCCTCTGACAAAACTTATTTAGCTGGATATGCCGTGGTACAGCTCCCTGACACAGTCCTTGAGGCTGCCCCACTCTCTGTTAACTCTTCTCAAGCCGCAGAATTGATAGCACTCACCAGAGCCTGTGAAATTATGGAAGGAAAAGCTGTAAACATATTCACTAACTCCCGCTATGCTTTTGGAGTTGTACATGATTTTGGAGCCATTTGGCAGCGAAGAGGTTTACCACAGCTGATGGAAAACCCATTCAGCACTCCGCATTAATTTCAAAACTTTTACAAGGCATTCACCTCCCCAATCAAATAGCCATTGTCAAATGTTAAGCACACACTTCTTCCAATTCCTTCGATGCCAGGGGCAACAGACTAGCAGATTTTCATGCCAAAGCCGCTGCTCAGTCTACCACACCCACCACTAGCCCCCCTGATACACTTCTGCTTGCCATCCTAGCTTCCACTGAAACCAACACACTTCTAACACAATTACAGTCCTTTGCCATCTCACAGGACACTGAATTCTGGGAAAAGGAAGGATTGACCTTAGATTCCTTTGGAATCTGGTCAAAAGGAGGAATTGTAGGGCTGCCCCAAATAGCAGTACCCCTGATTGTTTTTATTCTTGAATTTATTGCTTGAATTTATTCTCAAAAGAAATTTCTTCACCTTCAATAACGCCACCTACCTGCAAAAACAAGGAGTGGCGAGGGGAACCAAGTGCACACCATCATATGTCAATCTCTATCTGGGAGAACTATTCCAACAGTTAAGAAGTACCACCCATGCAAAAAACATTCATCTCTGGCGAAGGTACATTGATGACATTCTCCTTTTTTGGCTAGGTTCCCTGGAAGAGTTTCACACTTTCTTTAACATGATACAAAACAATCCATACAACTTGTTCTTCACCATGGACCACAACTATACTCGCATAGCTTTTCTAGACCTTTATATTGTAAAGCACGGAAACCAGATTACAACAAAACTCTACAGAAAAAAGACAGCTGGCAATACAATTCTGCATGCATCCAGCTCTCTTTCAAACTCACTCAATAATAGTATACCATACAGCCAATACTTGCGACTGAAAAGAAATTATTCCACACAAGCTGACTACATTTGGGAAACAAAACTACTTCAAATGAGATTACTCAAAAGAGGATACACCAAAAAATCCTTAAAAAAGCTTATAAAAAAGCAAAACCAGAGACAAATTACTCTTTAAAAACAATCTGTCTTAAAAGAATGACACACTGGAAACCAGAATTATTACAAAATATACAAGGGGGTGCTGAGAAGTTCCTGGCTTTGCCCAGAAAGAAGAGAGCCAGAGTCATGAAATAACACACTTATTTAACATATTACCCCTGGAGACTGATGCACTTGGTACAGCGTAGTTGCAGCTTTTCTAGACTGTTCAAATAAAAGTCCTTTGGTTGGGCCGCAAACCAGCAGCATCTTTGATGTCAGAAATGTCCTCAAAACGTTGCCCCTTTCGGGTTTTTCTTCAAATTTAGGAACTGATAATAGTCTTGAGGGGCCAGGTCAGGTAAGTAGGGGGGATGGAGGAACAATTTGAAACCCAGGTTGTTCAATTTGGCAGCCACAATGTTGGACATGTGCGCAGGTGCATTGTCCTGCAAAATAAGGATTCCTATGGTCAACTTTCCACGGTGTTTCGTCTTAACCTCCCTAGCGGTCTGATTCTGGCTGTATTTTGATGCAAAAAGCGGTACCATTTTTTGCATGGAAATTCATTTTACATTGTAGGCCTATAAGTCTTAGGCATACCTCATCGACACATGTCTAATAGTTAATACATGTATTAAATTAAATTATAAACTTCAAAAATCTGTTCAAAATAAAAAAATAATGTATAATGTAATATAACTGTACAGCAGCATATAAAATATATCTATATATATATATATATATATATATATTATAAGTTTATATAAATGAATATTTCTTTGTATTGGACTCAATACAGCTATTTTGTATTGAATCCAATACAAAATTATTTGAATTTCCCACCGCAAAGTCCCGGGCGCACCGAGGCATGTACAAACGTCACTGGGAAACCCCGTAGGACGCCTCTGCACTTCACAGTTGGAGGTCCGAGGAGGCAGACATGTCCCCAGGCCCCGCGGGGCCGAGCAGGATGCCAAGGGACTGCAACAGAACAAGATAGGTGGGTTTTTATTCTGCTTTTAGGTACCCTGAGTCTGACTCGTGAATACCGATTTTTGCATGTAAAATCCACCCAGAGTCAGACTCGGGAATACCGCTAGGAGGGTTAATTGCCTCCTTTAGCTGATCCAGGAGGTTAGCATAATACTGTCCGGTGATACAAGAGCCCTGAGGTAGGTAGTCCACCAATATAATACCATAATACAGTTAACATGAAAGGCACGTTTAAATGCGGCCACTGTACCCAATGCCAATGGGTACAAGAACCTTTATGTACAATACTTCCAAATGGTAAGACACACAGACCAAACAACCATATAAATTGTACTACTAAAGGAGTCCTATACCAAATTTCCTGCAAGTGTGGCACATTCTACGTGGGCAAGACAAAGAGACCATTTAAGAAAAGGATCTACGAACATAGCCATTCGATAACCTTAGAAAGAAATATTACACCACTTAGTTTCCATGTTGGAACTGTTCATAACTTTAATCCCACAATGATTTCATTCACTGGCCTTGAACATGTTCCTGAGAACCCCAGAGGGGGCGACACTGATACGAGACTATTAGAAATGGAATGCAAATGGATCTTCAACCTACAAACTAATAAAGCATCTGGCCTAAGTGACATGGTCAGTTTCAAACCCTTTTTACATCCCACATGATTTTAACCCTATGTATTCTCCTTATTCACACATTCCAAACTAATCCAGCCATTAGGGTAATTATACCATTAATTATGCCAACCGTATACTTGATTCTATAAACTGACTATACAAATGATATATATAATTGTCACTATGTAAAACATGCTAATAATTGTTCAAATATATATGTATATATATATATATATATATATATATATATATATATATATTATAGCACAGTACAAGACTACAGCAAATTGGAATTATTACTATTATGGCTTACTTTTCTTTGTATCACCTTTAAATGATCATAGTTCATCATCATTTATTTATTTACCAATAATATATAGTATTCCAAACCATTACAACACCTTCATACCCCATAAAATAAATACATATCCAACCATTTCGCTCCCTAGGACTGAACCAGTATATCTCCCCTCTCATTTTACTATCCACCACCCCCCTCTTTAAATTGACAGAAAGTCATCTCCACTTTGGCTCCTCATCCACATACTGCACATGAGCAACATCCGTGACACACACTTTCATTACTACACTATACACCACTGATTTACATCTACTCTACATTACAGTCCTCCCCCCCCCCCCCCCCATTTGTGCTGCTCATTTTTAGCATCTGACATATTTTACGATGTGCCAAATCCTTGCCCCCCCCTACTACACACACAAACACACACACCCCTTTGCTACTTTTTTGATATTCCCTTCCCAAGCTATAAAACTGATGCATCTATTCTCCACCTGAACTCAACTGCTCCTTTTTCATCCCTTGCTACTTCTCAAACTGTAAGTACAATCTTGCAGCTATTCATATATACATATGTATAACATGTACTATTACTATGTGATGCTTACTATTACTGACAATTAATTTGCATTATATATATATATATATATATATATATATATAAAAATAAATAAATAAGGTGTACTATTACCACAGTGACCTAGACTAATATTGATAACCAATTTACAATGTCATTGTAGGTATCACCTGTTTGTTTGTTTTTTGTTTTCCCTAATCCTAACACCATCAAAAACAATAATTATTATTATTATTATTATTAAACAGGAGTTATATATAGCGCCAAGAATGAAATGTCATCCAATAACTGATCTCAGCCTATAATATTTTGCTACCTTATAACTACTATTTCCCAAAGCATATTATCTATATATTTTTTTATGTACCACCACTTTATAGTTGGTTTTTGATTCTCCAAAATAACAAGCAATAGCTTTTCATGTATAATATAAATCTTTACTTTATTTCAACATGATATCTTATTTATCAGGACTTTTCATATCTGATTACTATGCATTTATGCAGACATTCGGTAGTATATAATGTTATTATTATCTTGCATCTACCTTCTCCTTTTTTATGACACATCATGATTATTATCATCAGGACTTTTTACATCCGATAATCATGTTTTCATGCTGACATTTAGAAGTATACACTGCTACCACTGTTTATATATACCTTTTTCTATATTTTTTATGACATATTATGATAATCATTCCTACCACTTTATTGATATATACTTTTACAATTATTGTTTTCATGTTTAGCTACCCTTGGGGGCATTAAAGGTCCCCTGAAGAAGCCTATATCGGCGAAACGCTACACAGCTAATCACCAAAACTTACCTGCGTAGAGATATATTGCCCCTGATTCATCATTGAAATCCGCGATCGCTGGAAGCGCGATAATACGCGCGACCCGCGATCGCGGATTAGTGACTTTTAATGCATGATCGCCAGTAAAAAGCTGTCGGATAAGCGCGGCTCCGTGCGCGAGCTTTTCCGGTTGTTGAATAGCGCGATCGCGCACGATTCCGGATCGCTAATACCAATGCGCGACCGATAATCCGATTTTACTTGATGAATCAGGGGCATTATGTCTAGAGCACCAGTCCCATAACACTTCCCCTCTGACTTGGCTAAAGGCTACACGTGTTGTATTGTTTTTTACCTAATTGTACCTTTGTACTGCATTATATGTATGGTATACGATTTACAATATAACCTACTAACCATATATAAAAATTTACAGTTTGCCTCTTAATCCCCAGCTTTTCTTCTTGCCTTGATTTATAGAGCAGAAACCTCATATATTAGGTCAGTCTACCCAAAAGTGGTTTTTCAGGTGGAGTATTTCTTGGTTAAGTATGTCTATGTTATTGTGTAATATTTCTAGGTATTTACATTCTTTCACAGAATTTCAAATACTCCACTAACAATGCTTTCAATTGCTTTCACAAGGATAGCACCATCTTAGTTCAGTGAATAATTCAGAATCAAAATATGGCTGGATATCAGCCCGGAGGTCACAGAACCATTTATTTTCCTTTGTCTTTGCAGACTGTGGAAGGGACCCTTTAAGACTCCAAAATATTTCCCATTCTTGAATGATGCAAAGCTATTTTGAAAGTAAATAAATAAAAATTGCCACAGTGCAGGGCTCCTTATGTTGTCACAAGTATGTTCCTGAAAATGCATCAAAACAAAATTTTTAACACAAATTGTTAAATGTGTGTGGCTTGCTTCAAGTTCAATGACCTAATGCAATGTTTCTCAACCAGGGTTCCACCAAAGGTTTGCTAGGGATTCCTTGAGCAATTAACAATTTGTGCCTCTTAGGTCAGTTTAACTGATACCAATCATCTTTTTGGCTTTCTTTAGGGTTGACATTAGTGTTGGTCAAATAGCTCACTATTCGATTCGACTGCTATTCGTTCGAATAATGCATAATTATTCCGGTGATCGAGCGTTGAATTCGAACTTGATAGTTCTCCCCAGAGGGTTTTAGCCGGTTGCTGCGCCCGGCTGCTTTGAATACCCCGCCCAGCTCTCGGCAGCTCTCATCCTCGGATGCACGAATCTCAGTAAGGCTGCTCTGTGCTCTGTGTCATCCGTTTAGAGGATTGATGCTGCGATGAGAGGTGAGCACACAGTTTTCATGTGAAGGGGACACAGGCAGCCCCGCCCCCATCTCATAGCATGAGCTCGGATTTCTGTTTTAAAAAAATCTGCCTGTGAAAGGTATCCACTGCTAGGGCTGTGTATAAAGTCTGCATGTCTTTCTGCATCCTCACAGCTCTGTGTACAGGGGACCCTCATAGATACTAGTTATTACATTTTCAGCCCTCAGCTTTAAAAAATTTCAAGATATGGGGGTCACAAATGTAAAACGTTAGGAAAATTGAACTTTGGGGTTGCTGTTTCAGAGGAAAGTTCAACTAGGAGTCCTAAATTGAAAATGCAAATATGGAACCCCGGAGCCACTAACATAGCAAGGAGCATTGGGGTGGGGCCCCTAAATATATACCTACCTGTCACAAATCTATACCTATGAAACTACTGTCTGCTTCTATTCTTTGTACACCAATTTCTCTGAGGGTGGGGGGTACAAAACTGAAAATATAGGTGCAAGTGGCGGGCACATTCTCCCCTTACAATCTCATTACTACAGCATCATTAGAACATAAAACACTCTGCCATCAAAATTGGCTTCTCTGCCCTGTTACTCATTCCTGTCCACTTAACTAACATTCTGAACTTCAATTGGGGAATGGGGAGGTGTAAGAAACCAAAAATATAGGTACAAGTGGGGAACATCTGTGACTAACATCCCCTAAAACTACATCACTATGGCATCATTAGAAAATGAACTCTGCCCACTAAATTTTATTGAGCTTGAGGTACTGGAAGGTTACAGTCATGTGTAGCAAGGAAGTGCATTTTGATGGACAGTTGTAATGATGCCATGGTGATGAAAGGTGATCGCCACACATGTCTCCCACTTCCACCTATATTTTTGTTTCCCTGCACCTCCTAATTCTGGAGAAATTGGGGTTTGAGGTAAGATGCAGACAGATATGTGTAACAGAGCAGGCAGCACATTTTGCTAGGTAGAGATTTATTTTCTCATAATGCCATTGTAATTACATTTTAAAAAGGTTTCGCCACAAGTGTCCCCCACTTGCACCTACAGTTTCAGTTTCCTATGCCTCCACGTGTACCTTAAAAATTTCAACCTAACACAACCAACGGTTTAGGAGATCTGAAGGTTTGAACAAAACGAGTTGTTAGGCTGCAGAATATGACAAGCAGATTTTACACATTGCTATCACACTGCGCTGCCGATGACATTATACACTGCGGATAAACTTCACAGACAGTGTTTTTATATAAAATATGGGCAGTGATGGGAGGGGGTCACTGTCTGTCTTGTCCCTATCTGATATCACATGCATGATGCTATTAAAGCATTGCCACATTTTTAACATTATATTAAAGAGTTACTTTCTCTGTTATGTAATGGAAAAATGTGTGTTTTTTTTTTTACACTTTTGTGGAGAGGACCTCTCCCCTTTAGTCTTCACTTCCATTTCGGTAAAGACCGAAGGGGAAATCCGCAGCCTCCTGGTATATTTGTGTCACATATCCCAAGAGGCACTGCTCATCGTGTGCATGCACCTTCAGAGGATTTCTTATAATGTAAAAAAAAAGTGTTCAATCTCATGCATGCACAGTGCGAGGCAGCATTGGACATACAAGTGAGCATCAGAGAAAAGGTAGAAGCTGAGCCAGCATGGGCCTGCTGGGCTAATTTTGTAAAAGAATCAAATGAAAAAAAATGTTTTCACAAAAGTTCACTTTAAATATAGACACAGGAGCACATCTGAAGTTAGGCTGAATTCACACCCGCAGTAGGGTTACATTTGTCCATTCCTCATGCCAGGAATCACTGCTGCTTAAAAAACTTCCAGCTCTGAAAAAGCCCAGCACTTATCGCCTGTTACCAATCCTAGATGCCCAGCACTTACTGCCTGTTACCAATCCTACGTGCCTAGAATTTACCGCCTGTTATTAATCCTAGGGGCCCAGCACTTACCGCCTGTTACCAATCCTAGGGGCCTAGCACTTACCGCCTGCTACCAATCCTAGATGCCCAGCACTTACCGCCTGTAACCAATCCTAGGTGCCTAGCACTTATGGCCTGTTATCAGTCTTAGGTGCCTAGAACTTACCGCCTGTTACCAATCCTAGGTGCCCAGCACTTTTGGCCTGTTACCAATCCTAGGTGCCTAGCAGTTGCCAAAACTCACTCAGAAGGGGTAAATGTTTTTTGCTGCTAATATGAGCTAAGCCTAACTTGTTACACCACATTCATTATACTATTACACTACTACAAAGGATTACAGTCCTAAAACGTAGAACACTAGTAAGTTGGGTCACAATACATGGCATAGGAGAGTTGTGGCAAAATACATAGAATAGAAAAATTGGATATACTAACTGGGCAGGCATTACAAAGTTGTAACAAATAATTGGGAGAAGGTAGAACACTGAAACAATAGGAGGTTACTGGATACCCATGGCATAAACAACTGGGAGCACTAAATTTGCCATGTTTTGTCACACACCCTTTTTTACCACCCAGCTACAGCTTCCTACCACCCGGCTGAAAAATATTTCTTGGGAGAACACTGAACTCCATTTAAGTCAATGGGAGAAAAATGTGGGTTGTCTTTCCGGACGGTGTAGAGCTTCTACAGCCTATAAATACATTTAAAAGGACACGTCAAGACTCCCCCAGCTCTGCACAACACTGTACAAGTAAAAAAAAAAATAAGAAAGTCTTTTTTTCTGTTGCTGGCAAGGCCGTTTTACTGGGCAGACGGCAGCATCATTTACAGTAGGAGGAGGAGGCGGTGGGCTCTGAGACGGAGTGCGGATGGCATTAGTATCTGGCATCTACAGTCGGGTACTGGGCAGGTGGCAGCATCATTTACAGCAGGAGGAGGAGGTGGTGGGCTCTGAGACAGTGTGGACGGCATTAGTGTCTGGCATCTAAAGTCAGGTACTGGGCAGGCGGCAGCATCATTTACAGCAGGAGGAGGAGGCGATTGGCTCTGAGACAAAGTGTGGACTGCATTAGTCTCTGGGATCTAAAGTCAGGTACTGGGCAGACGGCAGCATCATTTACAGCAGGAGGAGGAGGCGGTGGGCTCTGAGACGGGTGTGGATGGCATTAGTATCTGCCATCTAAAGTCGAGTACTGGCAGGCGGCAGCATCATTTACAGCAGGAGGAGGTGGTGGGCTCTGAGACAAAGTGTGGACTGCATTAGTATCTTGCATCTAGAGTTTAGTACTGGGAAGGCGGCAGCAGTAACAGGCAGTAGGAGGCGGTGGGCCCTGTGACAGAGCGTGGACCGCATTGAAGCTTGAGGCCATCACCTCTATGGACGGTGAAGAAGCTGTAGCTACTTGAGACATGAATGGATTAACGAAAAGCACACTTTCCATACCTATTATCTAGTGAAATCACATAAAAGGGATGGTGGAATACGTGGGGAAATACATACACTTTTTATTATTTGTGGATATCTAGCAAGTGCTATCACAGTTAAATATCTGTATTTGTTTCACATAAATACATACATTTTTATGGTTTTTAGGATACATACCAACTGCTATCAGAATTAAATATCTGTTTTTTTTGGAGAAAAATATATCATTTTTTATGGCCTCTTGGATAGATACCAACTATCAGAATTAAATATCTGTATTGTTTGTAGAATAATACATGAATTTTTATGGCTTTAGGGAGATATAGCAAAGTGGGATCAGAACTAAACATCTGTATTTTCTGTAGAGAAATATAACATTTTTTATGGTCTTTTGGATCGATACCAAGTGCTATCAGAATTAAATATCTAGATTTTTGGTAGAGAAATATAGAATTTTTTTATGGCTTTGGAGATATATAGCAAAGTGGGATCGGAATGAAATATCTCTTTTTTTTGGAGAGAAATACTGAATTTTTATGGGTTTTAGGATAGATACCAAGTGCTATCATGATAAAATATCTGTATTTTTTTACAGAAATACAGACAGTTTTAGTTTTTTTGTGATAGATTGCAAGAGCTATCCTAAATTATACCTCTTGTAATATATCACTAAAGACAGAAAATTTTCTATATTTATCCATAAAAAATACAGATATTTCATTCTGATAGCACTTAGTATCTATCCAAAAACCCATAAAATTTTCATTATTTTTGTAAAAAAAAATACAGATATTTCATTCTGATACCACTTGCTATCTATCAAAATAAACAGAAAAAATTCTGTATTTCTGTAAAAAAAATACAGATATTTATTCTTGATACCACTTGCTATCTATCCAAAAGGCCAGAAAAATGAATGTATTTCTCTACTAAAAATACAAATATTTAATTATGAATCACACAGCTCCATTACAAGTGATATAGGCCTCAAAGTAGACAAAGGCAGAGGGCCTTAAGGGGAGTGCTCAGTAAAAAAAAATTAGCCAGTTACACAGCTCCATTGCAAGGTATAGACCACAGAGACAGAGTAGAGGTAGAGGGCCACTAGGGGGAGGAGTAGGAGGAGATGCCGAAAGGCTGTGAATGTGCTCTTCCCATCAAGATGTCTGAACAGCAGTTGACGACTTATCAGTACACTCTGCAGAGGGGGTGTTGAAGTCATTGCTGATCCAAGCCTTATTCATTTTAATAAAAGTGATTCGGTCGACATTTTCTGCATAGAGCCGAATCCGTTTGTCACTCACTACGCCCCCAGCTGCACTGAACGCTCTTTCAGATAACACACTTGCGGCTGGGCAGGCAAGGATCTGAGTGGCATGTTCTGCCAGCTCAAGCTTGGATACCCAGTAGCCCAGTAGGTCCTGGCTTTGCAGGTTGCAGATGTCCCATGCAGAGCTCAGGTATTCCTGCACCATGATTGAGTACCACTGCTGATTGTCATTGGCAATTGCTGCACGACTGGCTTAGACGACCTGTACTGCTGCTGCCACCCATGCCGCTTAATGGGGCAAGATCAGTTGTTGTATCTCAGCCCTGTAACGTGGATCCAGTAATGTAGCAATCCAATAGTCGTCAGTCTTTGTTTTTATGTGTTGTATGCGTGGATCTTTGTCTATGCACTCCTGCATGAAGGCTGTCATGTGGCTCAAACTACCCACAGCTGAGGTAATTCTGGACCCCCACTCCTGTGGATCGAACAGCAGTGCCTGGTCTTTCCATCCACGGAACATGCCGCCTTGTGTTTGGGTGGATTGACGCCATGTACCCTCAATATCCTCCTCTGCCCCTTCCTCCCCTTCTCCCATGCCTGCAATGTCCTCCTCATCCTCTTCCACCTCCTCCTCTTCCTCGATCTGTGGTGCACTATGCCTAGTAGGCACACATGTCCGAGATGATGTTTGAAACGTCATCTCTTGATGCAGCGTCCGCTCTGTGTCGTGTCCGAGATCCACCATCATCTGTTCCAGCAGGCATATGATGGGGATGGTGTCACTGACACAGGCCTGATCTCTGCTGATCATCCTGGTGGCCTCTTCAAAAGGTAACAATACAGTGCACAAGTCCTCAATTTGCAGCCACTCCGCAGGGCTGAAGAAAGGTAGTGTAGGTATACGTCTGAAACGAACAGACTCTGCCACGTAATCCACCACCACTTTCTGTTGTTCAACCAGCCGCTGCAGCATGTAAAAGGTGGAATTCCAACGTGTGGCCACATCACAAATTAACCGGTGCACTGGCAGGTTGAGATTTCGCTGTAAATCCACCATTCTGGCACTGGCTGTGTTTGACCACCGGAAATGCACTGACAACTTTCTGGCCTTCAGCAACAGCGGCTGGAGGCCTGGGTAATTCCTAAGGAAGCGCTGTATTATCAGGTTCATGAGCCAGGCAAGGTACGTGTGTGAGTTTCCCGCAACGCAGGGCTGCCAGCAGATTGGCCCGTTGTCACACACGACCTTGTCTGGCTGAAGTCTGTTAGGAGTTAGCCATATGTCCTCATGCTCCCGCAAGGCACTTAGAATGGCTGCGCCCGTGTGGCTGAGGGAACCCAGGCTTCGCATCCTCAGGACTGTGTGGCAACGTCGGAATTGTGCACCGAAATAGCAAACTGCAGGTTGTTGCTGGCGGTGAACAGATGCTGCCAAATGGGAGGTGCTGATGCTGGGTCTCCACGGCAAAGTGTCCCTGGAGGAAGAGGTTGAGGCACAAGATTCAAAGGAGGTGGTGGAAGTAGAGGTTTAGGAGGAAATTGCATGGTGATGTGCTCGGGGCGCAGATGCAGCTGCATTTTCCCTTGCTGCCACCAAAATTACCCAGTGAGCTGTATAGGAAATTTATCTTCGCACTCCATGCTTGCTCGACCAACTGTCGGTTGTCAGGTGCACCTTGCCAGAAACTGAGTGCTGCAGGGCCATGGACACATTGCTCTGCACGTGATCATGCAAAGCAGGAACACATTTTTCTGCAAAATACTGTGGCTTAGGCATAACGTACTGTGGGTTCACGCAGAGGAATGCATAACAGAGCGCATTGGAGTCCACCAGCCTGTAAGGGAGGAGCTCCAACGCAATCAGCTGTGCAATTGCGCATTGATCAGCTTTGTTTTGGGGTCATTTGGGCCATATTTCCTCTTGCGCTCCAGCATCTGGGGGATGGAAGGTTGGATGCTGCTAATGCTATCCACAGAAACATTGGACGATGGGGTAGAAGTTGTGGGGGATGACAATGATGCCTGGTCCTTTCTGCTAGCAACGTGACAAACAGCAGCCGATCTGCGTTGGAGCTCCTGCTCACCGCTGGTGGAGCCTGAAAAAGGTAATGCTCGGCTACATTTCCCACTCAAATTGCTGGCAGCAGCACTGGTAACTTTGATGGCAGAAGGAGGAAAGGCAGCGAGGAAGATCGAGCAGTTTGAGCTTGCTTCTTGGGCGGAGGTGGTTGCACATAGCTCTGTGCTTTGACCAGGTGTTCCCGCCAGGTTACTCATGCAATTTGTTCCAAAGTTTGATTGGGTTTTTGCCTCGTTTTAAGTGTTGAGCACACAGTTTACAGATGACCATAGTGTTGTCATCACTATGGACATTAAAAAATGCCCACACTGGCGAACATCTAACTGGGCCGAAAGGTGCTCTGGAGCTGGTGCTCGTGGTGGCGGTCCGCGGTTGTTGAGGCATAGCTGTGGTGACAGGCAGCTTCCGACGATTTACGTCTATGACTTGCCTCACTGGTACTTGAAGAATGCAGAGTGTGGGCAGCTTTTACCCTCTTCCTCCCTCCCCCCCCTTTGAGGGCGCTCTGCAACCTCCTCCTCCTCCTCTTCCTGCCTATGATGATCTCCTTGTTCGCCCCATGTCGGATCAAGGACATCATCATCATCATCATCAGATGAGACAGCAAGTGTGTTGTATGCAGCACTTTGCTTCAGTGGTGACGCTTGTAATATGCAGCACAGTATACAAACTATATACCGCAGTATACACTGCGTCTGTGTGTCTGTCTCTCAGTACAGATGTGATACTGTGCACGCAGTCAGTGAGGGGACCCTGCCTCTGGCTGCGTGTATGTAACACACTGACTGACTATCTATCTATCTATCTATCTATCTATCTATCTGTAGATATATCTATCTATCAATGTGTCTATCTATCTAGCTAACAGTGAAACATTCTACTTATCTGAGTACAGTAGATTGCAGGACTGCACCAATACAGTAAAATCCAACAATCTATCTGACTAATAGTGTGAGTGTGACACAGTCTAACAAAGTAAAGCACTTTTTTCACTTTGACAAAGCAAGCCAAGCTGCACAGAAAAGTTGTGATGCTACCAGCAAATCTCTGTCAGGAGTGGTAAATGCAGGCACGCCCTGGCCTTATATAGGCTAATGGCTGCCTGTGTGGCATGCAGTGACAGACGGCCAATCTGCTATACATAGATAGATAGATACATAGATAGATATTTAGAAAAAATAAAAATAGATTGTGTCTGTAATTAGGCTATAAGGGTTAAAGTTCACTTTACGGAAAAATGAAGGAAAGAGTTAACATGAAAAGAAAAAAAATGTTTTTCAGCACAGTCTGCAGCAATAATTATCATTTAGAACTAAATTGTAGCTGTAAAAGTCATTCCAGATAATCACAGCCAGCTTGTCTCCTGCACAGAAATACACTAAAGACATTTTAGGAGTTGGAAAGAAAATGTGAGTGGCAGACACAACATTAACACTGGGGCCTGGGAAGAGGGTATGGATTCTTCTGCCAACACTCTGTACCCCTGGGTACTCAAGAATAATGTTTCTGAGCAAACGTTGCATTCTCAGTTACAAATATGTGTTGTATTTATTTTGGTGTGTCACAAATCAGAGCTGGCATCTGGGATTATACAAACATCTCTGGTTTTCTGTTACAGGTCAGGCCTTTGCTGAGTTTCAACAGATATTTCTTGAGAGGAACATGCTTGGGATGAAACATGATGACAATGTGGTGCGTTTTTGAAGAATGCTGGGAAGGGTGATCCTGGATGGCTTGTAATAGATGGGATTTAGGAGCTTTCGGCATTCACACACCTTCGTCACCAGCTCCAAAGTCCCACCAGCTGTCTCCCATCACTCAGTATGAATGTGATCTGAAGTGGAAGATTTAACTGTCAGGTTGGAAAAAATCAGGAAATTGTATGTATAATTTACACCAATCCCTGAACTCGGGGCTTGGTACCAGAAGGTGCTTGTGAGCCTATAGGCCGGCTGTTCTCACAGAAGGGTTTTTTATTCAATTGTATTTGCAATCTACCTTGAAAGTTTACCGGTTTATAGAAGATGGTATGCATATTCTCTAAAGCTGATAGAGAGGGCAAGAGTTAGAACTGTTACAATCTATTGCTGTCTGTGTTTCTTAAAATTTTAGCAGTTGGAAAAAAGTAATGGAAATAAAAAAATTTACAATTGACACCATGTCATGAAAGCCAGATTCTTGTGACAAGAGACGTTATGTGCATTTGTGGGTTCAGTGTTTCAACTCTGCAGTTTAGTTGACATCTTTAATGATATTCCTAAAATGATACAGCCAACACATTTAAGGGAGCTGGCCTATGGAGAACATGTGTAGACATATACAGAATACATATTCTTTTTATGTATTATATACCGTATTTTTCGGACCATAAGACGCACTTTTTTTCCCCCAGAAGTGGGGGGAAAAAGTCCCTGCGTCTTATGGTCCAAATGTATCAAAATGTATCCTTCCCAGCTGCTGTCCCGTCCCGTCTCCTGTTCAGCTCCAAAGTCCTGCTAAAAATGTTTATAAAAGCCCCCATTGTTTTCAGTGGAAGCTTTCATAAAAGCTTAAAAACACTTGAAAAAGCCTCCATTGATTTCAATGGAAGCGTTTTCCCGTGTTTATACAGCGTTTTAATTTTTTAAATGTTGCAAGCAACGTTTAAGATAACACTCAAAAACGTGTCTGAAGAAAAACGTCCTGGTGTAGATTAGCCCATGGGAATGCATGGGGACTTCAAACATGGGCTTTAAAAAGCCTTGGGTTAAACGCTGCGGAAACTGTCTGTGTAGATTAAAGCTTCATACACACGTCCAATAATTATTAGAAACGACTGATGAATGACCGATGAACAACCAATTGGCCAAAAAAAAGTGACCAAGGACGCCGAAGAACGAGGATTGTTGTTGGAAATGAAGGACCGCCACGGTGGATCTGATTGGCTGACGATCTTTCACTATCTATCGTGTGTACGAATTGTGCACAATATGATTGTTCAAGTATAATCGTGCATGATCGTTGATCGGTCGTAATCGTTTATTTTCTAACAATAATTATTGGAAGTGTGTACCTAGCTTTAGCCTAAAATTGATTTGACAGGTGCTCTTTAATCTTCCTGTGAAGTACAGAGGTATGCAATAGTGTTATGTATCTTTTTATAATGTATCTTTTTATGTATCCTTTTACAATGTATCTTTTTATAATGTATCTTTTTATGTATCCTTTTACAATGTATCTTTTTACAATGTATCTGTTTATGTATCCTTTTATAATGTATCTTTTTACATCTGTTTGGAGGCTGTAGAAGCTCTACACAGTGCTGAAAAAAACGGAATTTTTCTTCCCATTGACTTTAATGGTGTTTGACTTTGACATTCGACCACCCGAATTTTTTTGCTATATTCGAGCGAATAGCTACCGAATGGAATAGTGAGCTATTCAACCAACACTACTAAAAGTAGTAAAATTGTAAAAGTAAAAGGTGTTAAAGGCTGGTTTAATGTTCAGACCCCAATTCTGTTTTTCGTCAATCAACCTTTGCCTTGGCATATTTCATTGTGATTGGATTTGGATGACCTAATTGCCTTTGTGGCTATAAATGCTGGGTTGTGTTACATATGCTTTTTACAGCTGAAAAACATGTGCGGTGAAAAGTTTCCATTAAAGAAACTAGTTAAAAATAACTATGTCTAACTACATAAAAGCTGTCATTCCTAACTTCCATCTCAAACTGCTTTTTGCTTGGCCGCCCAGCTATTCTCTGCCTTTAAATTTGAACGCTCGCCTTCAGTCACTGTCAGTCTTTGTTACTATTATTAATAGTAATAAACAGTATTTATTTAGTGCCAATATATTACACTGGGCTGTACATTAAATAGGGGTTGAAGATGACAGCCATATACATACAATGACCCAGGAGGAGAAGAGGACACGTTCAATGGAAACCCTTATTTGAATTTTACTGTACATAGCCATTTTCTTGCAGTGTGCATTAGACGTTGCAGCAAATCAGATCAAGCTCATCCAATCGGCCCGAAAGACATCCAGAATCATCTATCCACTTTCTTCCCCTTGATTCAATAAATTCTGGTTCTTATAATTATGGAGGCTTTGGAATCTATGTACAGCACCCTTCCAGCTCTTACCACCAGCCATGAACTTCATACATTGAGTCTTTGTGATGATGTCAGTGGATATGTAATGAAAAAGGAACAAATGTTAGTGGTTTTGTAGAGAGGTGTCAGAAGATAGTTTTCTAAATTAGATACTAGTAATTTACCTTGTACATCTTTCCTGGAGAAACAGTATTTCTTGTGTATTATTATAAATGGCCACTAGAGTGACGCACTTTGGCCTTCTTTTCCGACATTTTGGAGTAGTCAAAAGGTGAGATTTCTTAATATCACAAGAGTTTGTCCATCTTAGGTCCAGGCTATGTAAGGTGGAGGTTGTGGATTAAAGAGAAGTTACCTGCTTGTTAGAGACAGCCATCTGTGACCTTGGATTGGGGAATATTGCTTGCTGTGCGGCAAAAAGATGCAGAGGGGAACTTGAGATCAGTCACTATAGTACATTGTTCAACTGTTGTGTTGTAACAAAGTTCAAGAAAAACTGCCAGCTGCCTTTTGGCCACAAACACCTACATCATACTGCAGGCAATTTACTATTTCATTAGCATTTTGATGTAGGGAAGGGGGGAAAAAGGAGCCAGGGAAGGTTACATTTTTAACAGATAAAACTTCAGCTTTGTTCTGGATTACTAATGCAGGTTTAATGATCTGACTTTACTTACTTACATAGTTGCTGAAGTCAGTAACTTAAAGTATTAAAGACAGAGGCAGCCAGGCTATTATCATTTTCATGCAGCTGACCCATTTCTGTTAATACTATCTTTTGTGTAATTATACAAAAAAAAACATCATTTTAACGGGCTGTGTAATTTAGTGTTTTATACTTTATTAATGTGAACTGTCTCATTACATGACTGGGCCCTAAAAGATCTGGGCAGACATGAGGCCTCATCCATTCACAATGTGGGATCCAAGTATGATCATCCCAGCAATCCTTCGCATTTACCTGTGCTCTTAGGAATACAGAGTTGCAGGGCACAGTTAAAAATGTAAAGGATAAAATTGGAAATGTAGGGAAAAACAATGTATTTGTTTGGTTGTGACCTTCTTTACTTTTTGAATGATGTGATGTCAAATACCATTGTGTGTATGTTTGATATCATTTATCAAATATAAATTTTGTACTTGTAGGTGCCTGAGTTTGAAAATATTGTGTGATCAGCCTGTGACATGTGCCTGTGCTGTCACTGGGTGGTCATAAGTGGTACTGCATATGAAAGCTGGAAATTTTACTTTTTGCGTAAAGGTGGCCCTTTTAATTAAAAGAAAACTTATATTCCAACTAGGACTGTAACAGTCAGTGTTTTCTTTTCAACAAGGGATATGGGGATGCCAATGTATATCTTAAAAAGCCAATGATAATGCTGATATACTATCATGCAATTCATGCTTTCTGGACAAGAAGTTACGGACAGTTTACATCACGTGGACTCTACAGTTCTGAGGTCACCTGGTGACCCCGGAAACCTGGAGTGGATTTCTATAAAATAATTTATTAGTTGTCAAATGTGTTCAATCCTAGACCAGATGCATTCCAGGTTTGCTGGATTACCCAGGTTCTCACATGATAGTCTTTCTTCTTTGATAAATCAAGCTCAATGTGTGCCTCCACCCATCCCACAGGGAAGTGTCTTGCAGTGGGTAGCAGCACTAAAAGCAAGTCCATACAATCGCACATCCTGCATATCCTTTTCATTCTTATATTCTGAGTATCTAGGGAGATTGGGATAAAACTGATGTATGATGTGAATGCTGGTAAAATCACTAATTAGGATTATTTGTGGAACCTGGTATCAATAGTATGACTGTAGCCCCCTTAACATATATAATTTGGGTATGTAAAGGTTATTTGTTTAGGATATGTGTAAAAAGCAAACATTATCCTGCCCTGGTAAAAGCACAATGATGGGTGGATGATGGATGGCATAACTACCAACATACTGTGAGCTGGTGATCTTTATTTTCAAATCCCAAATTAATAAAACATCTGTTCCCCTAATGTGGACAAAAGACCATCAGATAAAAATATATGCATTGAGTTAAAAAAAATGAAGTGTAAAACTAACGTATCTATAGTCCTATCATAATACCTATATTCATCCGTATAAGAATGTTCATTCACTTTTCAAACTGGTGAGGTCCATGTAAAGTATACTGGCCCTACTCCCCCCAGCCCCAAGAACATGTTATTCTAATGAATACATTTAGCTCCATGTAAGAAAATTGATTTAGTGAAGATTCAATTTTGACTTATATATTTATACATAAAGTAAAAAAAGAAATTATTCAAAAATAAAACTCAAATATTAAGTATTATGGTAGTCAAAGTGTAACAAGAAATTATGGTGGGGACCAACGATGACCATTTTCTGGTTGTTTGTAAATCAGACCTTGCTACATTTACTGCTGCCTGTTAGAGAAATACTATAATATGAGTGGCCCCCAATGGGTATTGGACAGTTTTAGTATGGTATAACTAATATCATCCGTTTTCCATGAGCCGACTGGTTCGTAACATGTATGTTTGTTACACATTGACTGTCATAATATTTTTTTTAATTGAATTACAATAATTTTTACGTTTTGCTGCACTTCCTATTTTGGCAGAATTTTTCTTGTTAACATAGTACCCATTTTGTAGATAATTATTGTAAATTGAATACAAATTTTAAACTGTTAATTTATATATTTTTTTGCATTTTTGCAATTTTTGCAAAGTTTTGTGCATTTTCACTGGATAATATGTAACTTATGTGGTGGTTAAGTTAGAGGATAAATAAAATAGATTCGTGTGAATATTGAGAGGGCAACAAGATATGGTAAAGGCACAAGGTGTTGGATGGTAACACATTTTGGTTACACAATGCACATGTAAAGGAATTATTAGAATGAATATCACTGCGATAAGAGAATTAGGAAAAGAGGAGTTGTACATAGTTATTAACATTGATGGAATTGTGTGAGCTATAGGGTGTTGTAAAGCACAATACAAAAATAATTGATATGTTGAAAAATTTATTCAGAAGGAGATGTGATATTTTTATAAAGTGGACAGTTTGATGATCTCGCAATTCTCCTGTATCTGGTGCCATTTAACATCAGCGCTGAGTTGCTTTCTGTGATTTGAGGGAGGAGGAAAGCTAACAAAGCATATGTAAATGTATACTGTATTTTATTAAATAAAAAGACGTATTATGAATAAAGTAATAATGTCTAATGGTGATGAATATGCAAACCTTATTGATTTCCTGAGGAAGTGGAAGATAATGCCACAAAACGTGTAGAGAATTCTAGAACAAATGAATATTTCTATTTATCTGAAAAAGATTTTATTTGATTTTTAGAGCTAAAATGAATAAATGTTATTGTTTTAATGTTTGATATGTTTTGATATGATTTTAAAATAAATAGATATATCTTGAATAAATACTCATGATACCAATTGTTGTTACTGCCTTAAAAGTCCCAATTTTCTTTTGTATGTTCACCTGAATTGGATCAATAAAGGGATGTGCCAGTTGTTAAGGTAGTAACCAGGAAGTAGAACAACATTTCTAAAACAGAATAATACTGTAAATATTTTGATTTGAGTTGGAAAAAAAGAAATTTCTCATATCCCCCAATCAGATTCAAGCATGTCATGGAAGTTTAAATGGTAACACAGGACATCTACATCCTTAATGCAGTCTATTATATGACAAAGATAAAATGAGTGATACAATAAAGGGATGTGACAAAGATTTTTAATCCTTAATGTTTGTTGAATATGTGCTTGAATAGTGAATTGAAATTGTCCACTTTCCTTTCCTGGTCTTAATGGGTCAGTCAACTAAACAAAGACAAAAACACACCACTAGAATAATGAATAAATGAATTGAATAAAAAAAGACATGATCAATAAAACAGCTTTATGGGCATTGTGTATACATAGTTTGCTCTCTTGCTATGGTGCCATGACCTGGGTGCTAGTGTAATTTCATGTTTTATGAGCCATGCCCCCTCCTCGGAGATCCTGGAGTTTTTATGTATATATACACACATATATATATATATATATATATATATATATATATATATATATAACGGTGTGTGTGTGTGTGTATATATATATATATATATATATATATATATATATGTATATAATCAATTATATGAGGTGCGTGTTAGATTGTGATCATAAGAGGAAAGCAGAGTAACCACACGTCTGTGGGGATATATAGTTAAATTTTAGCTCTCTACCTTGAAAATAAAAGCAATGCACCAGTAATAGTTAACAGGTAATGGGGGGGGGGACATGTGATTTATATCCATGACACAGCACTAATTCTTGTTGATCTGCTTAGACACCAAGTACTGTTGAGCTGCTTAGACACTAAGTACTGTCATATGGGAATTTGTAAGACTAGTGTAAGCTCCAAATTGCAACTTTACACAGGTGTTTTTCTATTCATTCCCAAGGGTGGACGGGGCAGTGCAGGATATAAGTATAAGTAGGTTCACTGAAGTAGACTAATATCTTTGTATTACACTATACAAGAACTTTTTTTTTTTTTTTTTTTAAGTCTAAGCTATGTTGTTATCATACATAAAAATAAAAAAACATATATAAAGTCTGTTCACCCAACCATGCCTAATTTGAATCAAGGCACACCCAAGGCCTGCCCCTGAGGGGATTCATAAACATGGGCTTCCCTTCCAAAGTGTGGACAGAGTACAATTCATGAACTTATAAGTGGATAGCCCACTAACAATGGCATAACATTATTAAAAACTGAACTCACATACTGCTAGAGAAACAGGACAAAAAAAGTTACTAACGACACTTCATCATTGTTCTTCACAATATACACTATTCTTCAGATTCTATCAGTCAATACTGTTACCATCGATAGTAGTACACAGTCTTTATGCAGTACTAAGATGCATCACTCGCACTTCAAGAAAATGGCATTTTTCACATAGTCCTAGTGTATTTTTTGGCTGGATTCTCATTTACCAGTAGGAAGAAACTGAGTAGAGGATTTGCAGAGCCATGGAGAAGCAGGGAAGCTGTGCGATGCTGTAGGCCAGGGAACGGGTTGGAGCTTTTAAGGCAAACACATAAGCTACTGTGTGTACTAGGCGACCCATAAAGAAGATGAGAAAATGAATTCTGGCGATGCTGGGGTTGGGATCCAACAAAGAGTAGATGGCACCAAGGAACAGGAACGGGTAGATGTTTTCCATGTCATTGCGATGAGCTCTATGGGTAAAAACACAAACATTATAGTGGCCACAGTAGCCAAAGTAATGCTACACAGGCTGAAAAAGATAAAAAGTAAGTAGACTAGTGACTGGCTACTCCTAAAGATAATTATATGTATGAACACATGAGATATCTTACCATATATTAAGCAATTTTGCAAATATAACCTGTTATTTCAGCCTTTTCTTTCCATGTCCTTTTTTAAACTCGGTCAAGTCAATGCAAGAATTGCTTTGTGTACATTTACAAGCTTACTTTTTTTTTAATAAAAATTAACACTAGTGGCATTTTGACAACAATCACTTGCAGCTACATCTAATTTTAGTTTTGATCACACATCTTACCAACCCTCTCCTCCTCCCCCCCCCCCCCCCCCCCCCCCCCCCCCATCTCTTTCTCACAAACCCCCTCATCCCCATTCAGTTCATGCCTGGCATCTATCTTTGTATAGTTCAATCCTCACACTCCCAATTATCCCTCCTCTTCACATGTCCTTTCTAAGCTACTACAATAATCATTCATCCTATAGCTGTGCTTCCCCCCCTCCCCCTGTGCCTGCCCTCACTGACTAGCGAGGGACCCAGATCCCTGCTTGACAGGGCATCTGTGAGCCAGATGTCGCACACTGAGATCGCCCACTCTGCATGTAACTGTCAACCTCTCCCCTGGTAACCCATAGTTTTACTTTGGGTTATCGAGTCGCACTTTTGCTGGATGGGCGGCCCGATTAGCCAGTGAGTAAGAGCAAGAGGATATGGGCCGAACAAGCTTCAGACATTCGTGGGCGTCACCTCTCACGTTGACAACATGCTTCCTCTCTCATAAAAGTACAGGCATACCTTCATACCTTTTTTCAATGAACTGCCTCACGTTCATCACTGCTCTGCTCTGACGGTCTTAGTATACCTTACAGCCACCCAGTCATCTGGTAAGTCATACCTTCTCACGTATATACACTTATATATCTATAATAAAATGGTTTTTAGAGGGGCGTGGGCGGAAGCCGACCGGAATAGATGTCTTCTGCTAGGGCTGCAGAGAGAGCTCATCCACCGGGGATTATATTGACTAGTAGGAGACAAACACAGCACTCTCTCTGCTTCTCTAACACCCTGTGCAAAGATGAGGAAAAGGTGAAACTCCAAAGCGCTGAGGAAACTTACTGATTTCACATCTTCTGAGTCTCAGCATGTCCAAGATGGCGCTGGGAGACACAGCTATCAGCCTCTCGGATACAAACCGAAACCCACACTCTCCTAGGAAGCAAACAAGCCTGGAAGAAATCTCTCAATCCTCTTCAACAAGCACCAGTCCAGCAAAATCAAAGCAAAAGCTTTCATCTAATGAAGACATACAAGGTAGGAAATTCTCTAACAGACTTTCTGACAGCAGAGGAGACAACCTTAGACCCAATTGGCTCTTACCCTACATCTACATCAACCCAAATCTGATACTACCCTTAAGGAAATGTTAGTGTCCTTGAGAAGTTCTCTACACGGTGACTTTCTTTCATTGTTCCAAGAGCTCAAAGGAGAGCTACATGAAGTAGGTGACAGGGTCAATCATATTGAAAACAAAATTGGTGATTAAGAATGATTAACAATAAATTAGTAGACTTCCATAATGAAGTTTTTAAAAACATGCAACAAGTGCAATTGAAACTTGCTGATCTGGAAGATAGATCCCACAGGAACAATATTAAGTTCAGAGCCATAGCTGAAAGTATCTTAGCGACACAGTTGACAGCTTATCTTCTATGTTCTAGCTTGTATCTCTTATCTATGTTCTAGCTTGTATTAACTGTCACCATATTAAAGAGCAACTCATGGCTTACTCCAGGAGAAACACCATCCTACGAGATCCGTTTGCCAATATTTCCATGTATTCCATGCCCATATCTGACAATTTATCGCAAGCAACCATTTTGGCAAGAAGACATTTTCTTCCTATCACACAAGCACTTAGGAACCATCAATTCCCATATAAACTGGGTTTCCTGGTCAAGCAATTGATCACAAAATGAAAAGGAGAAGTAGATGCTAATCAGATTCTACCAATCAATTAGAGCCACATACCCTGATAGTATTGCTAAAATGAATAAATAAAGAGAGAAAGCCAGGGTATTTGTTTACTGTGGCAGTGTATTGAACATATATAATACAAGTGTTTTCCTTATTTTCAGAAATAAAAATACAGTGAAATAGTAAATAATTGGCATACAATACAAATAATAAGCAGGTCAACCCCGCTGGGTAGCGGGGGTAGCTTGTGACCTTTTAGCTATACATATCCTTACTAACAAAAAATGAAATCATAACGAGAAGAAGGTACAGTTTGTGTCCCGACACGTTTAGCATATTGAGGCTTCCTCAGGGGACTCGTTATGTTAGAGGTTAGGTTGCAAGCTGCATGTAAGCATATTTGATAGATAAATATATAGTACTGAAAATATATATATTCTTGTGTAATATATTAGTGTATGTCAAAATCAGAACTCAAAACTAATGCTTTACAAAGAACGAACAAATGATTATTCATATCAGTGAGTAGCAAAAGAATAGTACATCAAGTCAATTTGTCATGCTAAAAATAGTATAAAGTGTGTAAACTCATATGAAGAATAGAAATAAAAATGATGAGAGGTAAATTTTTATCCATATACTGTTATTGTGTCATGATTAATCAAAACATGTATTATTAGAAGTCAAACACTTCCTTTTCCAACACTGTCAAACAATATCAGACATCTATGTGTGTGGTTAACAGTGATTGAATACCAAAAATAAGAGAAAGAGAAGTACACACGTATTGTAGTCAATAAAAAAAAGGAAACCAGTTAAAGTTGCTATACCATACTTTAACTAGTTTCTTAATAAGTCATCAGGTATAGAAGGTTTTTCTTCCGAATACTATAAAACCTATAAACAGATATTGATTCCTTACTTAGCTAAAATTTATAATCAAGCAATGTATACATGCACTTTCCCAAATGAGATGTTAAAGCCAGTAATTATTACAATCCCCAAATTGGAGAAAGATACATCTTAAATCAAAAATTATAGGCCTATCTCCCTATTAAATAATTATGTTAAAGTATATGCCAAAATTATTGCACAGACCCCTTAATATCACACCATCACTCAATAATGCAGACCAAATTGGATTTGGTAAAGGTAGACACGCCCCTATTGGGACTCGTCGCATGCTAAATTTGATCCTATATTGCGAACATCACAATCTCCAATCAGTCTTTATTACTTTGCTGAAAAAGCGTTTGATCGCTTACATTAGACCAACCTTTAGAAAGCGTTCCCCGCTTTTGGATTCAAAGGAGTAATTTTGATAATTTTAACTAATCTATTTAAAACATTACCCATTGTTCGTCCTACAATTTTTTTAAAATCTATACAAAAATTATTGAATTTCCTTATTTGAAATAACAAAAAACCTAGAATTGCCAGCCACTTTCTTTTAAGACAGAGAACGGTAGGTGGTGTGGGTTTACCCTCAATTCAAGATTATTACTTAGCTTCTCTATCAGATCAGGTGGAGAAGTGTCTGCTTTTCAATACTGAAAAGAGAGGGCTAAATATAGAAACTTCACTATTAAAAGGAGGAGACTACTTGGCTTATTTAATAGCAACATCCCTCGCACTCAAAATTAAAATCCCAAACCTTTACTCCATGGAATCTATGGTGTTAGAAGGAAAAAATTTATTGAAGACATCTGATTCCTTAGATGATTCAATATCTCTTCAAATCCCTATTGGAACATACGAATACCTAATTACCAATTTATTGTATCATCATGGATTTGAAGAGGGTACAAAAAGTTTCATGATCTTCCTGTATTGTCTTCTTTAGCGGATAAATATAAATTGTGTCAAATACAACACTTGATAAAATCTTTATCATGTCCAACTAATAAAGTGCCTTCCAAATTTTGGCAGCTTGCCAAAGTACAACAATATCTAAACGGGGTATTTCTATATATTATATTCTCGTCCAATCCAAAGACAAATGGCAGAGACTTCCAATTTACCTCTATTTGGGAGAAAGATCTGCAATGCTCAATTCCCCTACCTAAATGGAAAACTACTATCATATCAATGATTACTTCCACTAAATGTTTATCCCATTGAGAGTGTTACCAAAAAATAATTTTAACATGGTACAGAACTCCTTATAGACTGGCAAAATTCACTCCTAATTACTCCCCAATATGCTGGCGAGATTGCAGGTGTACTGGCACGTATGTGCATATGTTTTGGGACTGCTCTAAAATCAATCCCTTCTGGGTAGAAATTTCCAATTTATTGCAGAAAACTCCTGGGAGTACTTTTATTATGTCCCCTGAACTTGCTATACTAAATGTAGGAATAAATACTTTTCCCATCACTCATGGAGTTGTAATATCCCATATTCTAATAGCTGTGAGACTAACTATAGTGAGTAAATGGAACCAAAACTTTTCTCCATCAGTTCCAAAAGTGATACAGTGAGTCAACCAACAGTATAGCTACGAAAAAGACTTCGCATACAGTGATTTTACTTTTAAAAAGTTTCATAGTCAGTGGCACATTTGGACCTCTACATTAAATATGGTTGGTTAAAAGTTTTAACTTCTTTTTTCCATTGTTTCTGTACATTTACCAATATTGTGAGTTACAATATCGTTAACCTTATTTTCAATGCTTCTGACAGTGAACCATTCCTGTTATTCCTTTTTTTTGTTCTGTTAAAATGTGTTATGTGTATTCTTATCCTTTTTTGTTTGAACTGTTTTCCTTTTTTTTGTACTGTTTTGTAAAAAAACAAAAGACCTAATAAAAAATTGAAATATAAAAAAATGGTTTTTAAAATACCTTTAGTTATACCTTTCACAGTACTGTGTCAGAATGCTGAAAAGTCTATTAACTAACACTCATATTTTATAATAATATATCTGATTGATATGTTATTGATATGTTATAATTTGTATTCATCTCCAACCAACCATTCTTAATTAAAGTGTATAATACTCTATACTATATATATATATATATATACAGTTTTAGTTATCACCTTCTGTTTCTGATTAGTGTTTAATTGAACAAGACTATTCTCAAATTACCACTTCCAATATTTAAACCTGTTTGTTTCTAGAGTAGTTCTAAAACAAATTCAGATTTAATGGAATGCTTGAACACTACTAATGAAACATCATATTGATCATATTGTAAGTTTTTTTGATTCTCTAATAAAACTATTTTTGGTTGCCTGTATTACCAGCTTATAAGACTAACTTGTAAGTACCTTATGATCTTTCTTTGTAGTCTTTAAGTTAATATTATTATCTATCATCATTATATTCATTATATACTTTAAGCATTAGTAATTGTGAATATATTATCAAGTGTATTTATATTTATTATAATATTATGTTTTCTCCAATCTTTTACATTTTATGCGATTGCTTAAACATTCAACTTTGCTTTATTATACAGTTGTTTGAAAAGTCTTCACATGTTAATTGAGGAAACACGATGGGTGAAACGCGTCGGAATTAATACAATTACCATTCAAATAAGAATAAGTCAGGTGGCTTTTGTTTAGTTTTCCTGGCATTCTCCTTTGTGTTTTCGCATAGGCGAGCCAACCCTACATTGTTTTCATTGTAAATATTGTATTACCTCACTTATATGGTATGTAAGCATTCACAATAAATATATTTTGAAGTTTAGCCACTCAAAACGCCAGTATTTTCTCTTTGTTTTTGTTTTTCTGATATATTACCCCTGGGGTAGGCAAACAATATACTCACAAAGTATTAAGAGTTACGCACTTTCCTCTTTCTCTTATTTTTACATTTTCAAGCTGTACATCTCCAATTACACTGCAGACTTAGCCATGTAATATTGTGCATGTACAATGTACATTTACTTACATGCGACTGGCTATTGTTTTCACCATATTTACAAAACTAAGTGAAATTGCTAAGTAAGCAGCTTAAATTCCTTACAAAATCAACCCCAATGTGTTTTGCTACCGTAGTCAGAAATGATTTCATAGTTGCACTGCACTTGTGTAATCATAGGAGCGCACAACTGCTTTAGCTGCTTCTGCCTGGAACATTTTTCTATTCTGTTCAGCCCCTTTTAAATTTTATTTACATTTACCTTAAATAAAAGAGGGTTCAATGGCATTCTCAATGAACACACTACAGCCTGCTGTATGTGCTAGGAATAACCCTGCGGCTACATTCCTATGCTGTATACTCTATTATTAAACCTGTTCAAATTTGAATTATACTTTTTGAGTGCTAGCAATATTTTTGTGCCTTTCATTCATTGTGACACATGTTCCACCTCCAAGACTGTGGTCAGTAGCTATGTTTACCCCGCTTCAGTACTTCACACATAAGAATAAATCCTTTGCCAGTCTAAAAAAACTGTATGGATCTCTAAAATGTTATACACTCATTATTACTTGGAAAAAATACATACCATGATAATACCCTAAACAATGTGTATGTGTTTACCATTTATGTGCCAGGATTATGTTGGTGCTTTATTTAAATTATCATAGGAAGAAATGGAAACAAAATACACGCAGCAGGGTCTTGAAGTACAGCTGTGTTTATAGAATATAGCTGAATCTACAGAATGCTGTACAGTCAGGGTACATAGGTTTACCTATCCCATATTTAGATATATTTGTCTTTATGACAACAAGAAAACATTAACATTTTCCAAAAGGTTTCCAAAGGTATTTAAATATTCATTGTCATACCTATGCCATAACATCCCCTCAACTGTTCTAATTAATGGAGTTCAGTCAGATCCTCCCATTGGCTTTGAGGTCGTATAAGCTGACCTCCGGAAAATAAAAATGGCTGGGCCAAAATTGGACATGTAAAAGAATTGTTGGTTAGTTTGAGCAGGAAAGAGAATGCTAAAAGGAATAAGATCTAAAGAAGCCGATGATGAAGCGTCCTCTGTCCTCGATAAATAGCAGGTAATATAATGGGTGAGATTATTAGTATCAACTTGGCAGCAGGCAAAAGTTTACAAATTGGCATGTCCATCAAACTACTGACAACAAGGAAAGTAAAGGACAGCGTGGCTTAGAGCTCAGCAGCACTCTAATATATATAATTTTTGTCTGCAGTGTACCTTTAAATTAAGCTTAAGCATAAAATGTTCATCATTTCCTGAGCATCATGCACATAAAAATGACTTTAAAAACTGCAATCAGTGATTTAGGAGAATTGTCAGTTATTTTGCTATTAGTGGTATATTTATGCTACATTTTTTCTTTGTGACATTTACATTAAAAGCTCTCTTTCATTTGGTGTAGCTGTTTATATAAACATCAACTGCAGTATGGTATTACAGGCCAGCGAGTGCTGAAACCACAACTTCATTCATACAAAAGAACTCTTAAAAGCATAGTAAAAAAAAAAAAACAAAATAAGGAATTTATCATAAATTGTACACACACCGTTCTGTAGTATGACTGAACACATAAATCATATACTTTCTTGTAACCTCTACAACAACCCTTCCCATCTTTGAAAAAAAAAAAAAAAATTGGAAGTATTGGGACTGCCATTGTCAATTTTTTAGCCAGCATGCTTCATGGTTATAGCTTCATTTTATGTCAGTGATCTGTAACAAGTACTTAGACAGGGTACTTTGATCTTTATAACATTTCTCAATTGGTGACTCCCCAAACGTATGATGACCTTCAACCCTTACAAAGAACTGTAGATAACTGTATTTGTGTTTGGGAGTTGTTTCTTTTTAAATGAATAACAGTTGAATCTCAACTTAGTGATAAAGATCCATTCATAGGAAAAAAAGTATTTTTTTTACTTCCCAGTTAGTTTTATATAGCAATACCATTTTATTAGTCAAGTCATTAGGATGAATCTCTCTTCCTGTCCTGCAGGCCATTAGTTATCAGTAATTGGACAGGAAGTGTCAAAAAATCACCCCTACAGACACACAGACAGCATTTTTAAAAGTAGTTATCTAATATCTTTTTTTTGTAGGACATTTCCTTGATCTTACAATGGGCCAAGGAATATTTCACTGGTAGGGCTCAGCACACCATATTAACATAAATCCTAGTGCCATATCCTAGTGCAGGATAGCATCCTTCCAATGAAATAGTTGGCAGCTATATTTTAGTCTGACATAATTTCTAACCCTTCCACACTATACCAAAGATTGTTATAGAATGCATTCTGATTTGCTGTGTTCACAGCGCATTCATATAGTAGGGCTGCTTATTACATAATGCATGTAAACACATGTCAAAAAACACTGGTTTGGATTGGGCAGGAGTAATAGAGGCCTAGTTGAAAATGTTTTTGCATTGAGTTTCACTTTAACTTCAATCATCTCAGTAAACAGCATGTTGGTGAATATATGGCAGCTGCAACTTTTTATGGGGCGTCTCGTCTTCAATTTTCCATGTTGCCTTGAACTCTGCAATTGATCCAGCAAACATCCATGACATTCTTGCTGCATGAAAATTAGTAGCATGTTTTCTACATGGAGTGTCTCTTCTCCACTTTCTCTGTGGGAGGGCCAGACTGACAAGTGAGAAAGTATATAAACATATTCGTATAAACACATAGGGAAGTTCCTCTCTTACTTGGAGCAGAAGCACGAGCAATGTATACACAAATCTTCGCCGTATAAATACTCAGAAATAGCTAGTGTTTGGGCTGTATCCAAATATCCCAGGTCATGATTGCTAAAGTACTCTGCTTACAACCACTTCTTTTAATCCTAATAAACTGCTAGGAGGAAGGATAGTAGGTACTTAGGGGTTCCTGCGCATACCATCAGATATCTTGATGCTCAATGGTCAATTACATATGTCCTAAATTAAGCTGAACATTCTCTACTTGTAAATCACACCAAGGAAAGCAATTTGCAACACTGCAGCATATTTGCAATCAATATGTGTTTTTTTGAAAATTAAATTTGTATTGTATTTTTAAGGAACCAACGGGTTTCTTTAAATTCCCTACATGCACAAACAAATACTTTTCTTACCTGCACTCCCTTTCCACTATGTTTTGGTGCCGGGAGCCCAAGAAATACCAAAAATTTCTGGTTATGGAGAAGCATATGTAAGAGCTGGATGCAATGGAATAATATTTGTACTGAGAGCAAAGCAAAAACTGCCAATACCAACATCTTTTTTAAAAAGAGTCATAAGTCTTGCATGCTGACATTGACTTTTCTGATTGTGTCCTAGTTATATTTCTGAAAGACTGAATGGAGAAGTATTGGAGTGGAAGGAAGGTAAGTACATGTGTGTGAAAGTCTGTATGGGGATTCACACAGATTACCGTATTTCTCCAATGATAGGCCGCAGTTTATACATCAATTTTATAAACATGAGATTGAGTGCGGCTTGCTTAAATGGGGCCGCCTATCTAAAAACATGAAAACTCATTCGTTAAAAGTAAAGTTCAGTGCACAAAAAGATGACATACCCAAAAGCAGTAGTTGAATTTAAATTTACTGTTTACTGCAGCAATGACCAGTTCAAAAAACAATGCAAAGCAAAGATAGATCAGTGATGAATTTCTGTCACTTAATTGGCGCTGCTGCATCCGGCCTCTTCCTCACATTTGTCTATTTTAGGTTTGTTTGCGGCAATGTAAAGATGTAACTATTACAGGCCTTGTAGTGCGGTATATTTGCTAGTACGGTATATAATACAAGCTAGGAAAAAACAAAAATTTAACAAATAAAAATAACAAAAGTTTATTGTTGGTGGGAATATATGAGTTTTTAATTTTCGTTTGAAAGACTGGAGGGTGGGGTACTGCAGTACAGCTTACCTTTCTTCAAACCCTTCAAAATCAGATCCATAAACTTCATCGTCATCACCGAACAACTCTATTGAGACCTGTGCTGCATTGCTGTGGCTAATGTCGGATACACACCGAATTCACTCTCGGATGTTGCAGATGTTGCTTGTGCAGCTGTTAGGCTTGTAGGTGGAGGAAGGATTCTGGCTTTGCGAAAACCTTTCTGTATGCTTTCTGGTTTCACGTTGTTCCACGCTAAAATAACCCATGTATGAATGTATGCTCACCATCTGCCATCCATTTTTCCCACTTGATACTTACAAGGCACTTCAATGCATGATTGACAGCAATATCAAGTGGCTGTAGTTTGCATGTAAGTCGGCCAGGTATTACAGCCACGTGACCACCAACCTTGTTCACTGCCTTCTGAACACTATCCATCAGGTGACCAGACATAGAGTCGAAAATTAGCAAGGACTTCTTATTGTCAAAAAATCCAGCTCCAGGCCGCCTTCTGTAGCATTTGTCCACCCATTCCATCGTAATGTCTTCATTCATCTAGCCCTTCTTATTCACTGAGACCTCAATACCCTTGGGTAGTTTTTCCCGTGGCATTGTCACCCTCTTAAAAATCATGAATGGCTTCAGCTTTTTGCCACTTGCAGTGCAAGCTAGAACAACTGTAAAACTTGTCCACTTGTGACCTGTGGTAGTTACTGATATGATCTTTTTACTAACTGTTTCGACAGTGCGTGTTGATGGAATGTCCATCTGCATTGGGACCTCATCCATGTTGATACATCATCCGGTGTTAGTTTTAGTGTCTCGATTTCTTTGCTGACGAAATCTCTAAAACTGTCAAGTGTCTTCTCCCAGACATCTGGGAGTCTATGTCCCACAGTCGTTCTGGCTCAGATAGATAGACCATTTCGTTTCATAAAGCGAGAAACCCAGGTATGACCCCCTCTGAAGTCATCAATTGCCATTTCAGTAGCCATGCCTTCACTTGTTAAAATTACCCAGGTGTTTTCAAGCTGCGTGAGAATTTATTCTTTAAGTCGCTTCTCTAAGCTTGGCCATTTTTCTGCCCTTGTACGCCTTGCATGCCTACGTGGCAGAAGCTTGAGCAAAGCTTCCTCATCTTTGCTCCAATTTCTCACTTTCCATCTATTTTAAAGTGGCGTCCAGCTGCATGATTGCCGTTTTCTTTTGCAAAAGCAATGACCTGGAGCCTAAATTCTGCAGCGTAGGACTTGCGTTACGGCATGATATAGGTAAGTGCAAAATTTTATCAATTTGATTGTTCAACCACGGTATGATATCACTATAGTGTTGCAAAGGCCTCCAGGGGCGTGCCAAATTAGATAGATGTTTTTAATCCTATATACTTATTACTACGGTATTTGCTTGACATTTGTAAATTTAGAACCATCCCGGCTAATAAGATGGGGCGGCTTATCTTAGAGTTTTAAAACATAAATGAGCATTTTGTGTGGCTTATAGAATGGGGCGGCCTATAGTTTGGGGCCGCTTATCGTTGGTGAAATACGCTACATCTATTCTTTCTGTAATAGTGAAGAAGATTCAGGTGCATGGTTCCTTAATCCACAGAGATCAGAGTAAATTTGCATTATGACAAACACAGACTAAGTGGGTATTACTGGTGACCATGGGTAAATAGCTGTAGTTGCCCTTTGAACAAAAAAAAACTGCATTGCTGCTACCTGAATCAGCATTGAATAGCAACCACGATGGCAGTGGCAAGAACATACTTACCCCCTGCATCAAATGTATCCCCACCACATACAATGGGAAAATATACAGTCCAATGTAGGAGGAAACTAGGGTAGGGCTCTCTGACTCCAGTCTGTTGAGGATCACAGGCCAGGATTTTATGGAACCATAAAATGTTATGACCCTTACTTACTGCTGTCTGTTACAAAAAGATTAAAATTATTGATGATCCTGGCCCCCCCGAGTAGTGGAGCTAGACAGCCCTGTGCTAGACATATCTGGGCTGACTTGGACACATGATGGACATGTCATTTGACTGTATGTTTCCTATGAGCACCACTGTATACCTTTCAAAGTAACCCATGCCCACATGCCTAAAGCTATATAAATGTGCTGCTGGCACATTCCAGTTAACCTCAACCTACATATTAACCCCCTTGCAATAGGATTGTTGTGGCCAGTAGTATAGCTTGGCACACTTTGGCCTCACTAATAGACAACAGCTAGAACATCTGAGATCAATTATGCATTTACTGCTCCAGGCTTAGCCACCCCAACTCCTACAACTCTACTTGCAGGTAGCGTACCCAACCCATTACACTTTAAAGCTGAACACCAGGCAAACAACTGAATACACACATGAAAATTATTTTGTTCATTCAGTTCCATGAATTACACAGCTCCACACTAAACAGCCCAGTCTGATAGGGAATGAAAAGTTTGTCAGAACACGATCTCTATACATCTCCCAACCTGTGAATGGACAGTGAATGAAGAAGCAGCAGAATGATGAGTAATTCTTGCTGTAATTCTGTACTTTCCTCATTGGCAGATGAAAAAAAGTTCTGTCAAATCAGCACTTTAGGGGCATCTTTTTGACCAAACTGTGTTATTGCCTAACTACAATTGAAAAAGCTGGGCTCACCAATGTTGACTTAAAATCAGATATTGTGAGATGTTACTCTCCCTAACTTTCTTCCAGGCCACACCTCTTCCTATGATATGTAAATGAGGAGAGAGGGGTTATTCTGTAGTCCTAACATACTTACTGTCCTTGATGACAAAACTACACCTTCATAGATACAGTACCATGAATAAGTGTTGTCACCTTAGAACAGTGGTGTTAGTGGCAGCATGACCAGGTGAAAAAAGTAAAAAAACATTGAGGCAGTCATTTCAGCTGCAGACATAGGAAAGTAATAATTTACAGTTTTGTTTCGGGGGTTTAGATTTATTTAGATTTGAAAAAAGAGACCAAAAAACAGAACCAACCTTTCGCATCAATACCGAGGGGAAAGGGCAAAGGTTGAACGCTCTTTAAACTTTATTTTACCTGCCTCACTGACCTTTTTATAAATGAATGAAATACTGTGTAAAATGTGCCCAGCAGCTTTAAAGATAATGTTTACAACATTTGGAATAAAATCATAACATTCCTCAAGTAGCATTCTTTAAACCTGGCCAAAGAGTCCTTTTTCTTACAATTGTTCAAAATGATGCTCTGAATAGGATATTTGATTGAAAGTCCTGAACTAATAATACATGATTAACATTTTGATATTTAAAGAGATTCATCTGCAATTTGCCAAAATTAATAGAACTGGTAATGCTTTGTGTTACTACTAAATTATAATATATTAAAAAACCAGTTTGCCTATTACCCCAACAACTTCTATCATTTAAAATGTACCTGCTGGAGAATTCTGGTGCTGTAGCACAACCATCATGTAATACCAGGGACATCATCGAAGGTTCAGTCCACCTAGAATTATTATTTAACAGTTTGATCGATGCTCATATCATCATATGATCTTCATTTTCATTGAAAGTCAAAAATAATGACAGATTCCTATACCTCTTGTGGATTCTCTTGGTGAGACCTACTTAATACCTAATTTATTAATTTATTATGAGAAATGTAAAAGAAGGAACTTGAACACACAAAGGAAATAGGAAAAACTTCAAAGTTTTCTCAGTAAGAAATTATACAGGAAGATCTGACTGTTTATACAAGTATATAAGCCATATACTGTACAAGACCATAAACTGACTCAGCCCACCAGGTTCTTTGCACAACTCAATCTATCTCTCTTTGTTCCTTTAATGAGTAATAATTTAGTTACTTTCTAAAACAAACCAAGGTTATCCAGAGGACATGCCAGTAATTCCTATGCCATACTTTTTTTAAATTTAGGTACACCCCTCCAGTATACCATGTGTGGAGTTCTTGGCAATATAGAGGCTGCATTTCAGTAGCTGTCACTGTATTCTGGCATTCACAGAATGCAGAAAATGAATAATATGGAAAAATCTGCTCATATAGACTCCAAAGTAAGACACTGCAGAAAAACAGGAAATACTAATGTCATGTCAAGCTTAGCTATGTTTTTATAAAACTGAAATATTTCAAACAGGTGAATAGGAATTGGACCTCTCAGTTATACTAAAATGTTATTGAGAATATTCCTGTATACAGGGCAGTTGATACAAAGTTTTGTGAACTTTGCTGTTATGGTATTTTTGTAATACATGCAGCTTATACCCTATATATACAGTTTTCTTCACTAATGATCTAGGCTGTTATTGGTACTTCCTACATGAAGCTGTAGTTGTAAAGTTGCAGCAACAGGTAAATGGACTATTCTATCTCCAGAGGGAAGTTTCAGCTTTTTACTAACATGAAAGGGTATGTGTCCATAGGTACAGTTTATTTTTTAAATTTGACATGCTTTTTGACTGTATCTCAAATATAATATATTAGTATACCATAGGCTTTCACTGAGCAGCACACAAGCATGGCAGTTCCAAGACTGCAAATAACCTATTTCACATCATGCTGGATGTAGGAGTTGTGTTTGAACTGCATGCAAAGCATCTTTGGGTAGTGTACACTTTATACTCTAATTTAAATTCAATGAGTGCATTTGAATAGCAAATACATGACCAGGGTAGTTCAGATGAGAAAACCCAAATGCCCAAATATCTCTTTCAAAAACCGCACCATCTCTTTTGTCAATTTAATAATAAACCAAGCAACACTTGCAAAGGATTTAATGGGCATTGCAGATTTTTATTGAACATTATTAAGTTAAATAACAGAAATGAAAAAAGTCAAAGGTCGATGAAGGCACCAAGGTTTAACCTCCTGATGTGTGGATTTCTGTACCAAAAGCAGTAACTGTTTTTCATGAAATTTTTTTTTATATTGTAGACCTGTAACCCACTGAAATATGTCCAAACAAGAGTCTAGTAGATATCCTGAATATAATAAGGTTTGAAACACGTAAACATTTTAAAAAAATAATTAAATTTAATAATAAAATTTATTAAAAAACACAAAAATCAGCATAAACAAGAATGCATTAACCCCCTAACCGCTAAGCCTGTAATTTCTCGCACTAAATATTTTTGCTCTTTTGGTTAAGCCCGTATTTTTTCACCTACACTAAAATCCCCACTTACCTGGTCCCGCTGTGCTAATCCAGCGTCGGTTCCGTGTTCCAGCGTCAGGTCCATGTTCCAGCGTCGTCCTCCTTTCTTTTCTAAGCCAGCCGGCTTCCTCTCCCTCCTCTCCCTGTCCCTGTCCCTGTGCCTGTCACTGTCCAGCTTCGATCGCTGGACAAAAAAAAATACTCACCTTCTTCCTCCGCTCCTCCGGACACGTCTACAGCTATTTTGTATTGAATCCAATACAAAATTATTGGAATTTCCTGCCTCACCTCCTGCCTGCACCGACATCACTGGGAAACCTCGGAGCATGTCTCTGCACACTCCGGGAGAACACTGAAGACTTCTCCGGAGGAGCTGCGGGGACAAGTTGTAAGGAACTTACCTGTCCAGCGTGCCCGCGGCATCCCTGGGGATCACAGCTGCAAAGGGAGAACTAGGCTCAGGGGAACCACCCAGGTGGTTAAACAAACATTATGTATCTGCAGTCACTGCTCTGTATATGGCAGATCATTACACAAAAGAACTGCAGATACCTTACCATTTTAAAGAAATTTTAGTGACTAAATAAACCAAGAGGGGTGCCATATCTCTGAGGAACCCTATCAGTTTCCATAAAATAACTATAACTATTAAAAAAATAATAGATAAATAGAAATATTTATACATAATAACAACACACACAATATTGCCATGACATACTATTACAAAAAATATAAATTTATTAGGTTCACCTAATGCCTCCAAATGATCCCTCCTATCTGGGAAACACTCCTTGTAATCCACACAAACTTTATCCCCTCAACTTTTTGGGTCTTGCCAACCCCCATAACTCATGTAGGCCCTACACCTATATCTTGTTTTTTTTTTTTTACATTTTTTAGGAAAATAGGATTTGACTTTTCAAACACATCTCATTGGAGAAAGCAGGTCAAAGGAAACTATCATTATTGCTTCTCAATGAAAATTCAATGGGTTTTTAAAGACCTGCCTTTGGTAATTCAAAATGAGTGACAAACACAAGAAAATAATGCCCATAAACACTGACCTTTTTAGGGTTTATTCTTAGCATCAAGAAAGAATGATGCAGTCACTTCTGCCAAAATGACAGGTAAACAAGAAACAGTTTGCGATTACACTTTTAATTTGTCATGAAAAAAATATGGGGATAAGCTCCTTTTAGAAAAAATAGTTGTCTCATAAGGTGTGCAAACAGTGTGTCGAGGGTTTACGGATGTGGACAAAGGGAACACGTGATAAGATGCCCTTTGGTATACATATGGTTTGGCGAGAGCCATGAGATCATTTCAGTGACTGTTACTTTTGTATAGTGAAAACTTCAGGATATAACAAAGAAAAAAATGAATGTAACATAGAGTATCCTAGTCTACCATCGGTTTACCAGTGGCTAGTGTGGTAGATAGGATGTACATATGATTGTTGGAGCATCTGGCGGGATTGTCCTAACACTGAAAACTCCAGGAAAAGCTATAAGAATAAATTTTTACCTTAATCGCTTACTTGATTATTTTCAAATGTTTTACTGTGATAGAGTAACAATAATTCCTTTGTATGAACAAAAGGAATGTAAATAAACAGTACATTCAAGTTATTTAATTATTTTTTCATTGTATGTAAATTTTGTTTGTTTTTTTTTAAAATAGAGAGTATCCTGTATCCTAAAAACTGAATGTGATAGCAAAAAACTGGGGTCATTTCTGGATTCACCACCCACAAATTAATAAAAAACAAGTGTAAGATCTAACTCAACAAAAAAAATGGGTTCCCCAGTGTAAGTGTTTCTAATAGATGATGTGAGCTGTGGTAGCCTCCAAGAGTCTCTGTCTTGTTTGATTGTTGATTTGAGTCACATTTTCTTCTCATGGTGAGTCACATGGTGCTTCTCTACCATATTTCAATTATTGGATTACACATCCGGGTTTGTAGAATATCGCTCACTATCAAGCCTTGCTACTCACAAATTACTTAAATACCATCCATTGAGTGCATTTTTTTTCAGTCCATCAGTTCTGACTAGTAAATGTGAACTACATATAAAATATATTTAAGCAGATAAATTAGGCAGTACTTCTCCTTAAAAGTGAATACTTTATTTTTTAGGAAATCCTTATAATCCATCCAAACTAGACACTAACCTAACCAAGTTACCAATAAAATGGGTAAGAAAGACGGGTAAACGTGTATTTTATATATGACCTAGTTTAGTTTAGGAGTTTAGTTCCACTTTAAACTATATATTGATGTGATCATTTAGATATTGTTGATCTTTTCCAGGGATTTTTTTTAAAAAAGACAGTGGGTCCCCTTTATTAAGCACCTTCAAAGCTCTCAGACTTGGGGAGATTGGAAGGTATGCTTGAGTGATGAGATTCCAGCCATGTCTACAATGATGCCAACAATGAGCGCAAAAGTTCTTCACATTTATTAACTATATCCATATGAAGCTCTGTTTCCTAGAGGCATAAACTATGTTTATTTAGTGTAAGCTGTTACAGACACATGTTCTCACTTTTTTCAGCACTGGTAACAATGATGTGGTATTTATGGTATGAATTTTTTATTCAAAAGGCTAAAACTAAAAAATGAATATACATATACATACTGCTGCCCTGTTCTCCACTCTCTGATCCCTACATATGCAGTTAATTTTCCCTGTCATGTTGTCCAGGATTTGACTGCCTAATATTTCAGACAGATGTGTTGCAGTTCTTACGTTTCTACCTTCAATTTACTTTAAAACAAGCGAACTGTGAAAGAATTGTTTCAGCAAGGTATCCCATGTTACCATGCACAATTTTAAATGCTTTACATACAAAAAAAGATAGAAAGCTATCATCATGCTAGCAATGTTTTTAAAAGTGACTTTACAGGTCTTCATCCTCCAGAGACCCTTAGATTGTATTGCTGTATATAGGACTAGTTGTACCTGATGAATATTTGCTTATCTACTCCTGTGTTTACACACCCTTAATACCTAATCAGGTATACCTACAGTCAAGCATGGCATTGATTAGATAGTTCTGATCTGAGTCAGTTCTGACTCATATTAGACCTTTTTCAGCCTTAGATCATAACTGGAGGCTGGAACGGCTTGGGTGTACTCTACCTGTCAATGACAAAAAAAATATGAATTTTGACTTGGAATTTGACTGGACTCAATCCAAATCTGAATTTTTTGGCACCGCCTCAGTGATAAGGTTACCCCTCTATCCTTCTTTAAAAAAAAAATAAAACTATTTAATATTTTTTATAGTATAGGAAAGAAGTACCCAATACTTCTTTTTGCCTTTTTTGGTAAATCATTCAAAATGAAAATATTATTTATTTAAAGTGATTTTGTCTCAATACAATACACATAATAATTAGTAGTGTAATTAAACATAAGAATAAACATAATGGGCTCATTAAAATATAGCAGGGGGCCCATTTTACGTATCAATATTTACATAATATTGGATCTCATTTCCAACATTGTTTGTCTCAAAAGCCCTTCACGTTTCGCACACTGGCTTCATCAGGGGATACAGAGACTCACACTAGATGTATCATAAACATAGTATGCGTTATATTCAAGCATTACACAGTTTGCACAAAGTTTCTTTGTATAACAGTGGTAAATAAAATTGAGTTATACCTTACTCATGTGTTGTGTTAAGTATGTTAACTGTACAGACCATGTGTAACTAAGGCTAGTGATTTTTTAAATATATAACAAACAAGCTGGAGTGTATCAATTGTATAGGTGCAAATGTTATGACTTACTTGATGTTAGTCTTTGTCCATGGACTGACAAAGAAAGTAGGGGAGAAATGGAAAGGAGAAAGGGGTAAGACCACTGGCGTTTTTAAAGTAGAATTGCACGTTGGCAGTGTGTTGTCACCAATGTGTTAAGCCTAGCCCAAAATAAAAGGTAGGAACATGAAGTAATGCTTATTAAATAAGAAAATATATTTTACTTAGGTTGTTTATTTAATAAAGAGGTATAACTTACTTTTGTTATGTTACTTGGTTGTTGTAATACTACTTGGTATAGCCATGTTAATGAGGTAAACCTTCCAGCACATTCCATATGTGTATGTATATAAAATGTATAATATATATTTATCAAAATTAGTACCTGTTTAGATTCCTTAACAAATTATTTATGTTCATATTAGATAGTAAGATAAAGACTTACTTATATTTAAGGTTTTTACAGCTTCCCTTTTGGTGTGCAGAGTATTTCCCAAAAAAGGATAACCTGATTGGGAGGAACATAGATAGTGTGGTGGTATTGAGTGAAAGAAATGTGATTAGTAGTTCCATTAATATGGAGAGCTAGTAAAAAGCATGTCTGTGCAATTAGGGTAATAACTTACTTAACTTAGTTAATAATTTCCAGGTAGTAAGAACCTTCATGGAGAATACTAAGAGAAGGATTTGGAGGGAAGGTATCCAATGTCATAAGCCCTAAATAAGGATGAAATACGTTATGTTTAATAAGCTTGGTATACAGGGTAAGCAAAGTAATAAAAAAAAATAAAGAGGAACATTACTTACTTTATTCATTGGTGGAAAGTGGGAAGGACGAGATGTCTGCAGCCATTCAGATAAAGAGTGATGCCGCAGACATCCTGTCCTTATAAATAGTAAATTCAGGGTTAACATGGGAGTCCTGCGCATGCGCAGTAATCCACGTATGTACAGATTGTGGTTTTGAAGCTGGGCTTAATCCTGGCTTCCGTCCTTCTATTATGTAGCTAAATATGTTGCTTCCCCAAAACCTGCCCTGGGTGTTGTTGGGTTGTTACATACTGTTCCCCTCATCACACCCTCACCTGTATTACGAGAGGAACAGATTACTTTTGGAGCAGGTCCTAGAGAGTGTAGACTTGTTCCTCTACCCAAACAAGGGAGGGGGATTGGCATGCTTCAGGAGAATCCCATGCAGCCATATCAATGGTGCCCAATGAAAGAGGGCACTGCATTGGAAAAAATATCTTCCAACCCCAGAGGGGGGATATTGACAAAATATTGCTTAACATGGAAACCAAATGGATCTTTTCTCTTAATGCTCCAATGCCTATGGGCCTAAATTATATGTTCTCCTTCAAACACTTTTTGTGACTTTTTCAATCTTTTATCACTTACAACTACAATTTTAACCCCTACTACCTAAACAATCTATCAGTCAAGAACACTATTATTACTTGATTCTTCATTCCTACTTATTCCTAACTATTGCAACTGCTAGTAATTACAACATCTCATGTCAGTAGGTTTATGTTAGCAAAATACCCTATATAAATATATATCAAATATATATATATGTATTTTTTTGCAGGATCGCAGTTTGGGATCTTGGACGGAAGGTACATTTCCCCTATATATGTGTTGGAAAAGGACTTGCACCTGCCCAGCACAAAGATGGGAATCCCATAAGGGCTCAGGTGTACAAGAGGAAGGGAGGAGTAGAATTGCAGGAAGTAGCCTGTAAACAAGCTTGGTGGTGTTGCTGTTACATGGGAAGCTGTTGATGCTGATTTGAGTTTGATTTATGGAGTGTGGGAACCCCAGGCTGGGGATTGGACCCTCACAAGATACTTGTCTTGGACTCATCCTTATCCTGGGGACGTTCTGATGGACTATGGACAATTACCCCATTAGGCTGAAGTAAGCCATTTTCTGTTTTGTTTATTTTCCCCGCTGGGTTACTGAAAAGAAGCTGTTTTCTTTAGTTATCCCAAAAAACTCTTGTGTCTATTACACCCTTTTTGATGGGAAGCATGCTGGCTGCGGTCTGAGCTAATCCCCAGACTTTACAACTGGTGGAGGATGCAGGCAGCATTGCAGAAAAAGTTTTCTGTCTAAAAATGAAAAGTGACATTTAAAGGGTTAGGCTCCCAAGTTTTTGCTATAGAGGAGCTGCTGCAACAACTGGCACTGGCCACTGACAGTGCAGAGGAGCGTGGCCAGCCAGCAGGAAGCCACAGAGGTGCAGATGGTAGCGCTTAAGGAAGCAATGGAAGCCCAAGCTGCGGCCTTACGGGATTCCGCAGAGGCACAATCAATGATAGTGTCTGAGACTGTACAGCGGCTAACAGAGGGGCAAGAAACCATGAGGGTTGCCTCTAGGAACCAGGCCATGAGGGTAGCCAGACATTTCCTCCAAAAGTTGACACCCACAGATGATGTTGAAACTCTTCTATTAACGTTTGGGAGGACTGCTAAAAAGGAAGGGTGGCCCCGAGATAAATGGGCTGCCTCATCGCCCCCTTCCTGGGTGGGGAGCCACAGAAGGCCTATTATGACCTTACCCCAAGGGATCCTTGCCCGTCCGAGAGTTACTACCGCAGTCAGGGCGCAATCCTTGTTTAAGTGGAGATACCGCATCAATCTATCCCCACGGTCCCAGCTGCATGCTTTCCTACAGTTGGCTACCAGGTGGCTGCAGCCTGATACATTGACCGGTCCCCAGTGAAACGTCTTGTGGTTAACCAGTTTCTGCGTTGCTTGCCTGAGGAGTTGCAGAGGTGGTTAAGTCATGGGGACCCTAAAACAACAGACCAGCTGGTAGAATATGTGGAGCGATACACAGTAGTGGAGGAGTTTTTGTCATCAAACTGTCCCCAAAATGCCCAAACCAGGCCTCCCTCATCAGGAAATAATGCTGTCCAAAGGAATCCCAAAACCATCTTTCCAGCAGAGTTCCAACCTCGAGATGTCGCACCTCAGGGAGAATACCTTCTACAGTGCTGGCGGTGTTTTGCCTACAGCCACATTAGGGCCCAATGTCCCCTGCAGGAGGAACCTATGTGCAGTGTGGAGGATCGCGGAGGAGGTCCTTCTACACTTAAGGAGTGTATACTGCTAGTGTAGGTCGAATATCTCACTATTCGATTCGACAGCCATTTGATCGAATAGTGAGATTTTGTTCGGGTGATCGAATGCCAAATACAAACAACATTGAAGTCAATAGTGGGAGAATTCGGGTTATTTTTAGGGAATATTAAGGGCTCCAAGAGCAATCAGATTACTCTTACTCTTGCAGCCCTTTACTAGTTGTATGTGTTCTTGGATAGAGTTTTTCTATCCAAGAACACAGGGAGTCCTGTATTCTTGGATAGAGAAACTCTATCCAGGAACACATACTACAGGACTGCAACAGCGATCCTGATTGCTGTTGCTAGTAGTATGTGGTCTTTGATAGAGTTTCTCTATCCAAGAACACAGGGAACTAGATGTGAAGAATGGGGAAACTTGTGCCCATTCAACCTCTAGTGCCTGGGGATTGCCTGCAGTCACAGCTGTGACCGCAAAGTTCCCACGATCATGTGACCGTTGGAAATGAACTGCAGTTCCTCTGCAATAAACTCTGCAGTTCCACTACGATCCCCGGGACACTACAGGTTAGTTAACCTGTAGTGCCCTGGGGATGGCCTGCAGTCACAGCTGTGACCACAAAGTGGGGAAATTTGTCCCCATTCAACCTCCAGTGCCCGGGGATCGCCTGCAGTCACAGCTCGTGGCCGTGGGAACTTAACTGCAGATAAACTCTGCAGTTCCACTAGGATCCCCGGAGCACTACAGGTTAATTAACCAGTAGTGTCCTGGGGATCCCACACTCTTCTCAATGATTGTAGACACAGCTACAATCATTGATTAGCTCAGTGTGCAATCCATGGGGCACTAAAGGTTAATTACCTGTAGTGCCCCGGGGAACGCACACTCTTCCCAATGGTTGCAGACACAGCTGCAATCATTGAGAAGATGCCCTGCAAGTATCCCTTACTCTGTAACACACTTTCCAGCACAGTATTATGATACATTATTCTCACATTGGATAAAAGAAAAATGTAAGAAATGTATTATAATATTTCTGTGCTGAAAAGTGTGATACAGAATAAGAGATATCCCCTCATTGTAGGATAACCTGTAAAAAAAAAAAAAAAAAAACACACTCAATAAATTAATTTTTCATTTTTAACACTTTTTTTTTATCAGAACTTTTGTTGTCAAATCTCGTTTTTTTCGGGTCGGGTCTACCCGAATTCAAACAGCCATCTTCGGGTCGAATATAAGGACAACCCGAATTCGAACACCAACACCATGTACTGCTAGTCCCGAGACAGGCCCAGACAGTTTCAAATGCAGACTTCAGGTAAACCAGGTCCCGGCCAAAATACTGTTGGACACAAGTAGCATGGTGACTCTAGTACATGCTAAAGTGGTTGACGAGGTTACATCTGAGGGATAACCTTTCTGTGTAATGTGTATACATGATGATACCAAGATATACCCAACCGTGCCGGTCCAGATCAGCACGAGCTGGGGCACGGTTACTCACCTCGTTGGGGTAGTAAGAAACCTGATATGTGAAGTGATATTGGGGATTTGTTTTTGAACTTGTGGGGGAAGAAACAGGAAAAAAAATGCCTAGTAAGTGGGTAGATGATGTTCTCCCTATCACTGGGCAGGGAAAGATTCCGGTTTGGGTTTTCTTTGCTGCTTCTGGTTCTGGGCAGATTGCAGTCATCAAGTTAACTATGAATTCTGCATCATATCAAAGTGGGTTTGATAAAAATGTGAGACCATTTGTCCATGTTCCAACACAATAATGGTCCAAGGCAAAACCACCAAGGAATGGCTCAAAATGAAAAAGTGGAAGGTATGGACATGCCTTGTCAGAATTCAGACTTACTGAGATGTTGTGGGAAGATTTGAAACAGGCAGCAAACACAGACATCTTGCAATTTAAGTTTGCATTGGGGAATTGATGTCAGAGAACGGTGGGTATTTATTCAAAAAGCCTTCAAGAAGCCATGCTGACAATTGGGACAAAATCAGCTTCTTAGGCCAAGGTGCACATAATCCTCTACAGTACATCATTGCCGCTGGACTTCTTTGTTGAATAGATGATTACAAAGGCAAGTCTCTTGTTTTTTTTTTATAAAATGATTTCACTTTTCTTTGTAAGCAATGTTTGAATAAAGGTTCAATGTTTGCCTGTGCAAATATGTTGAAAAAGTCAACAAATTTCATGGGGTGTATTTGCTTTTTCACATGACTGTACATTAGATTTTTGATCTTGGCTTTAGGTCCACTTGTAGATCTGGCTCTCTACAAATTTGAACATTTACTTTGCAGAGTAAATGTTCATTTAACTTTGTGAATAAGGTATTTACTTTGATCATATGATATGATTGGATATTCAGAGTGAACACAACTTCACCTTATTTGCTAAACTAAGTTTAAATTGACCTCATTGAGTGAGCAGTTGTTACTTGTATAGTATCTCAACCTTCAAGTGTCTTTGCATGCTGTTTATTCTGTATATTTTACATGTGACGGTTTTTGCTTGGAGCCTTTTTTTTTTCATTTTAATGAATGTACTAAATTGTCCAAATTTCTGTTTTCAATTTGGCATTATGGGGTACTGAGTGTAGATCAATGAGAAAAAAATCTAGTTGAAACAATTGTAGCAACAAGCTGAAACATGACAAATATTGAAAAAAATGAAGGGGGGGTGAATACTGTATATTTCTGAGCCCAATTTCACTTTTTCACTATCTGTAAGGGTAGCATTCTGATCCCCAAAGGCCAATAATTCCCCGACCCTAAGTTAATTATTTTAGCAAAAGGATTGCCTTGAACCTAAACAATTTTTCATAGATTACTCTAGGATAAAAAAAACTTCCACAGACATATACATATGTTTTTTGAAGTGTTGACTTTTTAGGTGAAAAAAGTCACAAACTTTTCAGATGTCTCAGATAGAAAGTGAATATGATGTTCACTTTATGTGAAATTTCATTTCCTGCTTGTGTGGTTGGCTCACAGCTTTTCTCAGCAGTTTGCACAGAACTAAAACCTTCTATAGGAAGGTTCTCTTTGATAAGAAACTTACCAAGCCTCATTCATAACTTGAAATCAGTTTGAGAAAGGTCATGGTGAAACAAAATAAAGGAAGAAATAAAACTAACAGAAAAATTGAGTTTTGCAGTGTGTCATCTACTTTTTTTCCTACTTTCTTACTTTCTTACTATCTTTCTTCTTCTTTTTCATTTGTCAACAAATCTGGAGTTAAATTTTATGTGTGAATAGCGCAAAGATGGCGCCCTCCTGTTTATGCCAGAAGTTTGCTTTTCATAGCAGGAAAAAAACACAATAATGTGGTTAGAGTTGGCTGGGCTGACCCTCAATACAGCTGAGAATGAACAGCTTTCACTGACACTGCAGGGCTGACTAACAAAGGAGAAATGCTGCCATATCAACTATTTTCTCTATTCTGAGCAGCATCTGCATCCAGTACTTCTCTCTGTGTACCCATATATTGCCATCCAAGAACAGGCTTACTATTTGTCTGAATATTACCAGGCAGAACTAAAACTTAGGGTTAGTTCTAACTAAAGTTAAGTTTGTCTTATATCTTTGCTTTTCATTCATCTCCAAATGTCAGCAGTTTTTGTCTTCAGCCATCCCACCTACCCATGGCAAGAGTATCGCTTTCTTGAATTTCTTAGGATACATGAACCGATTTGGACATCTCTGTTTATATGAAAGGGGACTGTGAAGTCACTGGAGTATAGGAAGAGATAGGCTGATATTAAAATTAATATTAGCTATAGATGGGCACTGATACATACAGTTTGGGGTGTATTTATATAGCAGTGAAACTTACATTCACAGAAAAAACTCCACATGCACAGTCAATTACTGCCTTTGAAAACCATAGAACTGGAGGATTCTCCACCAGGAAATGTTTTGATGTCAGTTTCATTGATTTAAAACTGTTTTAAGCATGTTTAGTGCTCACCATAATGCAAACCACTTAACCACTTATTCCACACTGTAGATTCAGGATGCATAAGCCACTAACAGATGTTCGTCCCTTTATTTGAAATCAATATCACTAAATTGTTTTATGTGTAATTTACATGCTTTTTTTCAAAGTGGTTATATTACATGCCAAAATAAAATAGGTGCTTCCCCATCATATTCCAAGTAAATGTAACATAGAGGATGGGATGGGACCAGGTACAACATTCAACATCTTGTTGAATCCTGAAACAGGAAACACCAAAATGTCATGTTATGTTGTTCTTATAAGAAGTTAGGAAATATTCTTAAATTATTAAGAAAAAGGTCGGAAAGATTCTTTTGTGAGAAGTCACATCCAGAGGAGTAAAATATTAGATTAAACAAAAGCGTGTGGAAAAAAACAACCTTTCACTGTTAGATTGCTTCATGATGTGGCTGTTGGCAAACAGCATTAACATCGGATGCCTGCCAGCAAGTAATTCTTCCCAGACTTGGAGAGATATTGAGTTTCTCTGTGCAATAAAATACAAGGGTCTAATGGCTGTGAGTTCTTTTGGGGGAGGAAGAATTTGACTGGATCCAGAAATATGCAGGAATAAATTGTAGTGGCCTATGGGAAGATCATGACAGCGGATTAATACTAGGCCTCTACTGAAATCCATGAAACCCAAAGCCCCCCCCCCGTGTCTAAGCACAAGAATTGCTGCAGACAGGACACATAAAATACATTATTAAGGCCAGTCACAAACACCATATAGTCATAAAATTACAATAACCAACAGGGTGGAAAGAGTTATTTTCAATTTAAAGGCTGCATAATATTGCCAACCATTGTGTCTGTAAATGGAGGATTTAGAAGGACACCAAGTAGTATTAAATCACAACCCCACCAATTTTTATCACACTGCATTTCAAATTATCTTCTGCTACAGTTGTTCTATTGAAGTCTCAGCTTTGTAAAATGTTTTAGCCCCCCTAGCAAGTCTTAATACTTAATACAGCCAAATGGCTAGATTTCCTTACCACACACAGTTGCTGTTTAGCTCAGATCCATTTAAGGGGATTTCCAAGAACAAAAAAAATATTCAACTTTATTGGGACTCATCAATATTGTAACCTCTAAAGTCAATTAGAGGTCACCACATCCTGAAGCTTGTTGGTCAATCACAGCAGAATACGCATTCCTTTGTTGCTTGCATAAAATGGTGGCCTGTTGTCTAGTTAGTGAGATACAGTGATTCTGATATAGAACCAAAGCATTTTTATGGTTTAATTGCTATTTCAGGTGTTACCACAGATTGGCATTTCAGTTGGGTATTTGTAACCAAATCTCTGACTCAAGGATTGGCAGGATGGGAACCCTATATAGAGGAATTTTAAATAACCAGGTATCTTTGATATCCACTTTTAAGAGAACATTGAAATCAAACAAACCACTTTTGTTAATCAAAAGATAATTGAATACACACTACCGTTGATTTACTAAAAGATAAGTTGGCCATCCTTTTTACTAGAGATGCCATACCTTTTTAAAAGCATACCTTTTGTAAGTTGAATTTCTTCAAATTCAATGGGACTTTTCTGTCATCAAAAATATATATAGTTTCGTAAAGTAATGGGATAAAATACAAATAATTTTAATATTACTTTAGGACAAATTCTTGTCTCCAAATCTCCAGTTGTATACATCAAAACTATGCATTACCTCCAGTAAAGGTCTATTAGCTCCTGACCAACTATCTAGTTTCAAACATCATTCAACTCTATTTGTGATAATGATAATCTAATAGTGGTCATTTGCAATCTGGAGCTTTTTGGATGTCCTCAAAGCATTTCCTAGACTATAGTCTGCTTGTTCAGGAGGATAATTTATATGGTAGAAAGTGTGTTTTGTTTGGTGTAATTATTCCAAGAGCTGCATGGACCATGAAAATTTCCCCAAAGGATCTCAGAGGTTCCCAAAGGATCCAAATGATTAAATGGTTGGGAAAATATTCTGATCCTTACCTGTATCTCTTTATTGCTGCTTTAAGGTGTTTTTAGTCTGAGAGATTAAATTGATGGAATAATCTGATAAGGAATAAATCACTGTTCTGACTTGTTCACTTGTGTTCAGGGGCATTGCTAGGCTTCAGTTAAAACTCGTGATATCATTAGACTCATGTTACTTTAAAGACTTAGGATATCATCGGTTTGCCACAGTGCAAAACACTCACATACTTTTGATTTTTCCAAAGACTTTATGGTGAACAAGGGTCGTGAAGCGCTCAAGCCTTCTTGTATGATTTTCTAATTTCCAACGTGATCTGTGTCACTACAAAATTTGTTTGAAGAATTTTGTGTTGCCCAACTTGCCATTGATTTTCCCATGTTTTAGTTTCTCCCATTTTGTTCTGTACCTATTTAAATAAATAGGTTCACATTCATATTTATGTGAAAAAGTATATTTTTACATGTTTATTTAATAGCCCTGTTGATAATAAATTATTTTATATAAGAAATATATGAGCTATACATAAATATTAGGAAAATCTTTGATGAAATTTGACAAACACAAGATAAATTCTGACTGGGTTATTGCCCTGTAGAACACACAAACTCTATATTGCATACAGATGCTAGGGATACCTTTATGTATGGTCAGTTCCTGAGTAAACCAGCCAAGGCTGACATCAAACATCGACCAACAGTACTCCTGCTCTGGGCCCAACCAATGTATGGGGTCCAAACGCCCTATCCCCCTGGTCATGGCACCTGACACTGGTATGTGAAAGCAGAAACAGAAGAGTAGGAAAAGACTAGCCACAATTCCTGCTTCTGGTGATGTAACATTTCCCCAGATCAGAAGGAGGAGAGAGAGGCAGAAGGAAAGTGGAACACGTAAGCAATTGTCTGTCTAAGAATCCTAGAATAAAGTCTGCAAAGGAGGTCTGTGAATGAGGTTTGAGATAGGGGACTGTGACTGAGGTCTGAGGTGGGACTCTGTCACTGGGGATATCCTGTTAATGATAAAACATCATAGACAGTTGTAAAACATCTTCAACACTATAAAAAGAAGTCCATTTGAATGTGAATAACTAGATATAAAATAACCTGTATAAATTTACAGCCAATAAAATTGTTATGACAAAACGATTAAAGCTGTTAATGACTAAAGTTTTTGCTTGCAATTACTCTCATACAGACTTCTTTATACTCTACCTTTAAAAGTTTTTGTAGAGCTAGAAACCTCAACTGTCCTATAAAGTTTTAGCCGAGTAGAAACTTTGGGGAGTGACTAAATTTTGATGTGCAGTGCCAGGACCTTTAAACAGATGGTCCTTACCATACAGAGGGGAATCTGTGACAAGCAACAATCCCAAGGTCTGACCTAAGTTCTGCTTTATTGGAGGCTTTCCTTATAAGTCTCCCTAATATGTCCCCCTCACACCCCAGGTCCTATGAGCACTGCATGAGCAGCTATGGCTTTTATTCACACTACTGCTGCAACAATAAGAAAATCAGTTTTTCTCAAATCTCTGCAGTGACGCATTATTTCACATACTTCCAATAAAATGGTATTGCACTACTGTGGTTAGCAGAAGTGGTGATGCCCCCATGGTTGCATAATTTCTTCTTCACAAACTTTCATTTTATCATCTTATCTAGTGAAAATAGGAACTGCAGCTGTTTCCTCTGTATCTAAATATATAATTCTCTGAAAGTCTAAATTGAAGTAGCAGCTGTTGAGTAATTGTTCCTATTAACCTAATGTTGATACATTAGACTCTGTCTCAAAAAAAATTATTTATGATTTATAAAGTGCTGGCACCTTTCATAGCACTCTAGCATGTCCTGTCACCAACACTAACATCTCCACCATAGCCATCTGTCATGCTGCCTAAGGCTTATTTGAGGGAGGCAATAGACCCTTAGTATGATTTTGGAATGTGGCAGGAAACCAATAAAACCATAAGGAAAACATATGAACCCCACGCAGATAGTATCCTGGCTAAGAGTCAGATATGGAAAACCAGTGCTACAGGGCTATTATCCTACCCTATGATAGAGAGAGAAGAGAAGAAGTTTGGTACCTTGATAGTACCATTATGAATTACCTTCTATAGCGCTCAACATCAGGGTGTTCACGGTAGAATTCAAGTCCTCCGTGTCTCATGGCATCCTCAGGGTTGGAAAACACCTGTAGTAGAAGCAGTAGAATATAACTGTATTACAACAGATGGAATCTTATTTACTTATGTCTAATTTATGTATTACCATGTTACTGCAATTTCGAAAAAAAAATTAAATATTTTTAAATCTGCAGCTAATATTAAAATAATACTTGGTAATCCTGTTATGAAGGTCCTTATTATTTACTTCTTGCTGTAGGGTGGCAATGCTTTGTACCTTTCTCCTGACTTTTCTCCTGCAATGCCCTCCTGCCAAACAGGCTTCTGCGGTAGACTACTATTTAAATATGCATTTGGCATGATTCACAGTTGTCACCATCATGAGAAATGCCACACAACCATTGCATATAAGCAGGTAAAGGTTGCAAATAGGCCACAAAAGATTGGCAGCACTGGGAAGCAACAAAGTATGAAAAAGTTTAGTTTTAGTTTTTTTCATAAAGGAAATTCATAATGGTTCACCATGCATCAGCATCTACATCTGCACTTCAATTGCATGTATTTATACTTACTACTTATTATTCTTTACATCAATTACTTGATGTAAAAAATAGATCACGTAAAGCCAACCTGCGAATGCGGGGTCTGATGGAAAATTTAGTGGATTTACAAGCTACAGTCACCACTTTGTTTCAAGAGCTTTTTCCAAATATTCCAGTGGATAGATTGGAATTTGACAGAGTCCATCACACCTTTGGTAAGCCCAGGCCAGATAGTTTTCCTTGAGATATAATTGTGGCTTTTCATTACTTTTGTACTAGGGAAAAAATCTTACTAGTGGCACAGGCCCAAAAAAATATTGCAGTTTCTAGGCTGTGACAGATCTATCAGCTTTTTGCAGATCTGTTGGCAACTACTATCCAACGCAGATGGGAACGCAAACCTTATTTAAAGGTTCCTCAAGAATGGTATCATATCGTTTGGTAAACCCATTTAAATTGTTATTTCATCACAAAGGAAAGCTCGGTACTATTACTACAGTACAAAAACCTGACACCTGCTTTACTGTTGTGGGATTACCAATGCTAGTGTCACAGATCCCTGCAAGTCTAGGGAATCTGTGCCTCCTGCTGGCTCACCCACCTTGCACTCCCCTGCTGCCAGCACCAACTCTGCTTCAGGATCCAACTCTCTCCACACTTCCTGGTCTAGTTCATGTGATACTCGATCAGCTGCTCCCTTGCCTCAGAGGACTAGAGTGTTCCGCAGATGCACTCCATCTACTGGCAGGCATGTGAACAACACCTTGAGACTGTCTCGTCACCAGCATTCCATCTGCTGGTGGGTTTGGCGTCTGCGGCTCACATGACCCGTACTGATAATATGACATCCCCTTTTAAAGGAAGTGGCTGGCAACAGGAAGTTACCTGGACAAGAAGTTCCTTGTGGTTCTTCCCCAAGGTTTCTACTGCTCCAGTTTTTGCGTTCTGTTCCTGATCTATCCGTGTACGGACCCTGGCTTGTTTCCTGATGACTCTTGATTGCTGCCTGCCCTGACCTTTTTGCTTGTTTGACTATTCTTTGGATTTCGCTTTGGCACTATGTTTCTGTTCCTGCTAGTTAGCAGTGACCTGCCTTGGCAGGCATGGGGGCCACAATCTGCCAACAGCTGGCTGCACAACAATCTCACCTACAGCTCTGGAGAAGACAGAGCTACTGCTTAGACTCTGCGCCCCGTGCACATCTACATCCACTGAATAGGTGACACAGAGGGTCCACCACTTTGCCCTGTGGAGCCGTGACAGTTTGTCTAGGACATGGACCCTCCTGATTTTCCGTTACCTGATTCCATGCAGGAACTGCTAGAGCAGATTAAAAAACAGGAGTCTCTTCAAATTAAAGTTTTAGTTTTCTTTCGGAGGTGTGTTGAACGTCTGAATGAGCTCCAATCTGCCATTACCAGCCTCCTTCCTCTGCAACTCCAGCCCCTGTACCTCCTTCAGTTACAGCCACCATGCCATCATACTCCGTGCTTCAGATTCCAACTCCCCCCCGCTACTCCGGTGACCCCAAGCTCAAATAGATTTGTTAACCTATGCCAAATTCAGTTTGAATTGCAGCCCCGGAACTTTCCCACAGAACGAACCAAGGTGGCTTTCTTCATTTCCTTGTTGGCGGGGAGGGGCCTTGCTTGGGCTTCGCCCCTCCGGGAAAAGGGCGATTCTATCCTGGGAGACTTCAATGCCTTTCTACGCAAGTTCGTTGATGAACCTGACTGAGCTTCCTCTGTAGCCTCAGAAATCTTGGACCTATGTCAAGCCTCCCTTTCGGTAGGCCAATATGGAGTGAAATTCCCATCCTTGGCGTCCGAATTAAATTGGAACAATTACCCCCTGGTAGCAGTCTTCTGGTAGGGGCTCGCAGGCCATATTAAAGATGAGCTTGCTTGCTGTGATCTTCCCCTACCCTTGATCACCTGGTGTCTCTCTGTGTCCAGATAGACATTAGCTTCCAGGAGCAGGCTCGGGAAACCCAGAAAGTTGAGCATCCCATTAAATTAGCTCCAACTTTCCAAAACCCCTCTTCTTACAGTAGAGCCTATGCAAATGGACCATGCTTAACTTACCCCTGAAGAACAATTGGTCTCTGTTTATAACATCCCTGTGGTGCCCCTATCCCAGCCTTTGGTGGTCTCTGTGGTTAATGGTACTGCTCTACCTGACTGCATCCAGCATGCCACTGTGCCACTCTCCATGAAACTTGGGGCCCTGCACAAGAGGCCATTTCCTTCTTGTTGGTTCCCAGGATCATTCATCCAGTTTTGTTGGGGTTGCCATGGTTAGGCAAACATGCCCCCATCATTAAATGGAGCACTGGAGACATACTCTCGTGGAGCAGCTCATGCTTTCAAGAGTGTCTTTCTAAAATCTTTCCTGTCCGGCAGGTTTGCTCCTCAGCCACATGACCTGTCCCTGGGTTACCCAAACAATACTGGGAATTTGTGGATGTTTTTTGCAAAAAGCAGGCTGAGACTCTACCACCACATCGCCTTTATGATCGTGCTATTAACCTCCTCCCTGGTTCTTCTCTTCCTCGTAGCAGAGTTTTTCCTCTCTCTATTCCGGAGAATAAAGCCATGTCGGAATACTTCCAAGAGAATTTGGCGAGGGGCTTCATTCGTAGATCCTCTTACCCAGCGGGGCCTGGATTCTTCTTGGTTCAGAAAAAGGGTGGTTCCTTACGTCCCTGCATTGATTACAGAGGTCTAAACAAGATCACCAACAAAAATAAGTATCCCTTGCCTCTGATCTGCGAATTATTTGACCGTCTCCAAGGAGCATCTGTCTTCACCAAGCTAGATTTGCGGGGTGTCTACATTTTAATTTGCATCCGCAACATTGATGAATGGAAGACAGCTTTCAATACCCGAGGCGGCCACTATGAATACCTGGTTATGCCGTTTGGGCTCTGCAAAGCCCCTGCAGTACTTCAAGATTTTATGAATGATGTCTTCTGGAAACTACTTTATGTTTAAGTGATTGTCTATTTGGATGATATTCTGGTGTACTCTAGGGATCTACCATCACATCGAGACCATGTTAAAATGGTCCTGCAACGGTTTTGGCATAACAGACTGTAGGCTAAGGCTGAGAAATGCCTCCTTGAGCTCTCTGAAGTCCCGTTCTTGGGGTACGCTGCCAAACTTACAGCCATCTTAGACTGGCCACAACCCCTTGGGCTGAAGCTTTATTCAGAGGATTCTAGGCTTCGCTACCTACTACCAGCAGTTCATCCAAGACTACTCTTCGCTCAAAGACCCTGCGCCCTGTGCATGTCTCCACCAACTATGTAGGTGACACAGAGGGTCCACCACTTTGCCCTGTGGAGCTGTGACAGCCAGCACTGGATGAAGATTCTTGAGACCTGAATTTTTTGTCATCTTAAGCAAAAAACTCATTGGTTCCCCAAGGAAAATCTGAAACGGGCTATGGCCAGACAGTCCTCTTTACAGTCAAATGTTTCTAAATAAAAAAGAGCATCTCATGGAAGTTTAAAATTTTTACCTCCTATGCCTCTCTTTTTTTTTCTCAGATTTTTGGTTTAGACCAGATTTTTAGTCCAGTCAAAGATTAGACTTTATTGTTTTTGATCTCTCGGGTTACATTTATATAGAATTTTCAGTTCTTGCGTATACAATCTGCAGAGTTTGGGTGTCAGGTGGTTATTGTAAAAGTAACTTCAGTGTATTATGTTTTTTAGTGTAATCATTCAGCAATCACTTAACAAGGGTTCAGTGTGATATGATTGAATAATTGTTACACTATATAATATTGCTGTAATTTTATATGATATAGATAATATGGAAGATATACATGTTTTATATGATGCCTGTATTGGTTCGCTGAGTGGTTGACAATAGGGATGAGCGAGCGAGATTTTTAAGTTCGATCTCGTGGCGAATCAGGCCTTTCTCGCTTACTGAACATATAAGCGTAAATGGCCTTGTGATCACGGCCATGAGGTCATGTTCTCGCAGAACGAACGAGGGAAAAAGCAGGGGGCGGTAACAGTGACTATTTCCGTCGGTAATTGCGGCTGGGAGCCAATCATTTGCTCCCAGGATGCACAGCAAGGCCTAGCAGAAAATCAGGAGAGATCTGAGCACAGGCATATATACAGGGTGTTGCACCTCAAGATTGTTTATGAATATGTATATAAATATGTATATGTATATATATAAATATATATATATATATATATATATATATATGGAGGTATGCATAGGTATGTGTGCGTCCTAATAGTTAGACTGTATCTAGGTAGCATGAAACAATACAGGAATACAGTACAGGAATGTTGTGTTATAACATGAAACCTCTGTTATCTTGATCTGGCCATAGGGCCCTCCTAGTCTCCAAGTGTAGGACTTCATAGACGTAACAAACAGGTGATACAACAGCTGCCAGGAGACAAGACCTATTTTCCCATAACAAACAGATCACCAATATGGCCTTCAAGGGACAATACATCCATCCACCTCAGTAAACAGAAGATGGAGGCATATTTGAACAGATGGACTGGGGGGATGACCCAGCTGGACATTTATAGACCCCTAAACATAGATTCCAGCTGGCGATTCATATAGCTAATTTAGTTGGGAGGTCCACCAAACTACATTAACCAATCCCAATCTAGTGGGGTGTGTGTCAACCGATGGTCATCGTACATAACACCCACTAACCAATCCAAGAGCCCCAAGGATACCTAATGGGAATTAACTATATAAAAATGGAAACTGAGAGATTTGAGCTCTCTTCTCTCTTGTTTGGTTTCTTCTCACTTGCTTGCTCTTTGTCTTCTGAGGGTCTCCCTAGGTAAGCTGGTATGGGGTCCTCCTCGGAAGGAAGTAGGCTCCTGAGGTACCCATTAACCTCTTAGCAGGTAGCTATAAGATATTCCTGATTGTATTCTTATGGGTGTCTATAGTATTACTGCATTACTTTGCTATTTTATAATTACTGTATGGTGTACTAAGTAGTTACTAGATTATTACAGGGGTTACTACTAATAACTTTGTCCATGTGATATATGTAACATTGATTGAAGTTCCTATGTGTAGATGTCTGACAATATTGCTGTGTACTTTGTTTTACCTTGTTTTCTTAATTAAACTGTTTGAGTGACTAGCTATTATTTGTGCATGAACCTTCTTTAATTGAATATCTATATGTATTGATAGGGGATATAATTTCCATATTTATGCAGATAAATATTCCTAAAATAACAAGGGAAGGAGGGAGGGGTTAGTGACTCCATCTTGTGTTCTGGGTGAAGGATAGAAGCAGGGAGAGACGTGCATTGTGAGAGGGACAGTTTGGGAGCCTTCTGTATATCTGCATATATACAGATATTTTAGTTTTTGATGCTACCTGTTCCTAACCAAAGCCTGTTTGGTACAGAAAAAATTCTATAAAAAAAATACAGATATTTCAGTTTTTGATACCTCTTGCTATTTACCAAAGAAGCCCGTTTGGTACAGTGAAATTTCTGTCCTACTATAAAAAAATACAGATATTTCAGTCTTTGATACCTCCTGCTTTTTACCAAAGAAGCCCGTTTGGTACAGTGAAATTTCTGTCCTACTATAAAATAAACACAGATATTTTAGTGTTTGATACCTGTTCCTATTTACTTAAGAAAACCGTTTGGTACAGTTAATTTTCTGACGATGGACTACACTGAGCTCTAGAAGCCAGTTACCTATGCAGTCCCCAATCCTTCTTAAGGCCCACCACCTCCTCCTCCTGCTGTTGCTGACGCCTGTCAGTACTCCATTCACTAAAACTGTATTACACACTTCCGGGCGGCATTGTCTATTGTCATAGCTGACCAGAGGCCACACACTGCTACTGCTCTCGCTGACCAATGCTCAATCTCTGATCCTCCATCCTTTTGCTTAATGTCACTGTGCTACTTCTCCACAACTTTTTGGGTGTCATCCAGGTCATGATGCCAGCTAGCAATGCGGTCTCCTGTTGTTTTGATGGCACAGACTGCTGCTAATGGGTTGAGTTCACACGTAGCGCCAACCTTTGTCAATGTCCTAATGTTTATGCTGCCTTCTGTACGCTGTCCATCAGGCAAAAATCCTATTTGCCTAATGTCACTTTACCTGCCATTTTCTGGAAAATCACAAGGTCTTTTGGAACTTTTATATTTTTCTCTTGTTGCCACTGATCTCCTACACTTACTTAGCAATTTTGATGGTTTTAACATGTATAGGGGCTTTGCTATTATTGTTTAAAGTTTGCCTATTGACTTTATTAGAATTCGCGAAAACGGTTTCGCCAAAATTTCGCGGACTCATCGGAAGTTCGAGGAAATTTTCGTGAGACTGTCAGAGGCCTTCTCGCTTATTCCTAGTTGATGCTGTGCGCTCCGGACTATCTTCCTTAAGAGACTTTTCCATATAAATGTAAGTATAGGAGATTTAACTAGTATATTGTTATATATATATGTGCTACTATAAGAAAAATACAGATATTTCAGCCTTTGATACCTCTAGCTTTTTACCATAGAAGCCCTCTTGGTACAGAAAAATTTCTGTCCTACTATAAAAAAATACAGATATTTCAGTGTTTGATACATCTTGCTATTTACCAAAGAAGCCTGTTTGGTACAGAAAAGTTTCTGTCCTACTATAAAAAATACTGATATTTCAGTGTTTGATACCTCTTGCTATTTACCAAAGAACCAGTTTGGTACAGAAAATCTTCTCTGCTAATAGACAAAAAATACAGTATTTTCAGTGTTTGATACCTCTTGCTTTTTACCAAAGAAGCCCGTTTGGTACAAAAAAATTTCTGTCCTACTTTAAAAAAGTAGAGATATTTCAGTGTTTGATACCTCTTGCTATTTACCAAAGAAGCCCATTTGGTACTGAAAAGTGTCCATCCTACCTTCAAAAAAAATACAGATATTTCAGTCTTTGATACCTCTGTTTAGTACAGGTGCATTTTTGCTCGAATAAGTAAAAGATGAGTTTTAGATGCAGGGGAAGGCGTGGCGTTGGGTGACCTGCCGCTCCTAGCAGGAGGCATACTCCCTGGGAGTCCGCCACTGTAGGACAGCAGCAGCAGCAAACTGTTGGAGGAGAACAGCCTCAGGATTTGTCAGTGCCAATTTCAGAGCAGGAGACAGACTTTGAGATCCTTAGAGAGTATGGTTAGCACTTGCTGGGTGAGGGTTCTGGATCAGTGGCTGCATTTGCAGAGGTTGGCTTACATAAAAACGAGGATGATGATGACCGTGATCTGGGAACCACAGATGCGTGTAAGGGCTAGCAGCAATTCCGAAACAGACGTAGAGGAAAGGCAGCAGCAGCGGCAGCAACAGGCTGGGGATGGAAGGGCCACAAATCTGCCTCGTGTGAGTCACACAGAAGAGACAGAGGCGTGGGCACAAGCAGGGGAAAAGTCAGAGACGATGTGACCGTGGGGCAGATGGAGCTGGAGCAGAAGCAGGGCACCCAGCAGACACAGAGGCAGGCAAAGATAAAGAGCAGCAGAGTGGTTGCACTGATCTCTCCAGTGTGGTCCTTTTTCACGCTGAAAGACGATGACGGGTGCGTAGCAATCTGCATCCTGTGCCACAGGCAGATCTGCAGAGGACAGGCTAGATCACATTTGGGTACAACATCACTGCTTTCCCACATGCACAAGAACCACAAACCAAAGTGAGAGCAGTACTTGAGGATAGTACCTTGAAGGAGGTGCAACAATGTCATCGTCTCTTCTTCCACCTCCATTGACTCCTTCTCCACCTCCAACTGTCATTGCTAGTGCGTCTCAGGAGGTTAGTGCCAGCAAGACTTTCAGCTGCGAGGAAGTATCAGCTTCTGCCCTCAGGTTTCATGGCATCAGACAACATTTATCGCCGCAAGATGGGTACTTCAGTGACCCCTTCAGCTCCTCTAGCTTCTAGTCTCTACAGAACTCTACCACCCTACTGGAGTTCTGTGCAAGGCATCAGGCTATGGCCCCAACCAACAAAAGTCATTGAACTCAGTTCACGTCTAGCCAAACTTTTGGCCCTGCAGCTACTGCCGTACAGCATTATGGACTCGGCTCCCTTCCGTGACCTGATGGCTTGTGCCGAGCGGCGTTGGAATATACCAAGCAGGCATTACTTCTCCTGCACAGCTGTACCCTGTGTTCATGCACATGTAATGGAAAACCTCTCCAGGGCATTGGCATTCTCGGTGTCTAGTCAAAACCACGTCACCATGGACAGCTGGACAACCAGGCACGGAGTGGGACGCTACCTGTCCTTCACTGCTCAGTGGGTGGCCTTGCATAGCTCAGTGGGTGGTAGCTTGCAGGAGGCATTGCAGCACCTGGTACCCCTGCCGAGGGGTGTGGTGGGAAAGCATGGGCCACACCAGCCCTCTCCCTTCTCCTCCTCCATTCCTTCTACCGTCAACCTCTCTCTTTTCGACACTCATCCTGAAAGCCCAGCAGTGGAGGACACTGTGGTTAAGCGGGCACGCCACTACAGCTCCCTCAAGCACACCCGTTGCCAGGCAGTGCTGAAACTGGTGTCTTTGGGGGAGAAAAGTCACACCGCCAGAGAACTCTTGTCCACTTTGCACAGAGAGGTTGAGGCTTGGCTGACACCCTCCCCGCTCACAACAGGTAAGGTAGTGTGTGACAATGGGGCCAACCTTGTGGCCCCGCTGCGCATGGGCCACATAACACATGTGCCCTGCTTTGTGCACGTACTGAACCTGGTGGTGCAGAAGTTCCTCTGCACGTACCCAGGACTGCAGGACTTACTGAGACAGGCTCGCTCCATCTGAAGCCATGTCCGCCTATCTACTACTGCCACCGCGGCGCTTAGCAAGATCCAGTGCCAACAGAAGCTGTCACCGCATAGACTCATTTGTGACACTGTGACTAGATATAACGCCACCCTGGACATGCTCCAGCGTCTGTGTGAGCAAAAGCTAGCATCCGCCATTACTTGGTCAGCGTGGTGCATGAAGGCAGTGGGGCCCTTGTTACAGCCACATAATTGAGCTATTTTACCAGTGACCAGTGGCTGCAGATGGGGACACTGTGCAAGGTACTGGCCCCGTTGAAGCAGGCCACAAACGTTGTGAGTTGGGTGTGGTCAGGCTGGAACAACGTCATATCCATCATGTTTCTGCTTGATAATACCCTGTGTGGCCTGATGGAAAGTGGACATGGGAGAGGAGAGGAAGAACTGTGGGAAGAGGATGAGGGTGACAATTACACTCCATAGCGCACAGCCAGCATAAGGAGGAGCAAGAAAGGGACACTGGCCAGCATCAGGAGTTTCAAGAGGAGGTGAGGGAGGAAGATGATTATGATGATGAGGGAGACCATGTTGGGGCTGCTGGACAGGACCCATCCAACCCGCATTTGTGCTGTCACGCCCCAGACATAGTGCAAGCGATGAAACAATAAGAACTGCTGCAGCTTGAAGAGGAGGAGGTGGGTGATGAGGAGGAAGATGTTGTGGCACCTACTGAGGGACTGGAGGAGGATGAGCCCAGGAAACCCCTCTTTCATTTGTGTGTCCACATGTTGCAATGTCTACGGAGGGACCCCTGAGTTTGCAGCATCAAAAACTGGAATGATTACTCTTCTGGATCACCGCTACAAAGACAAAATGTCACAGTTTCTACCTAACCCGGCGCAAGAGAAAGAAAAGGTGACCCGCCTGAACAGAATACTATGCGACCGGCTGTGTTAGGAGTTCCGCTCACCACATTCCACACAGGGAGTTGTGGCGGACACTGCCTCCACCGTATCCTCCTGTAGAGGCAGCATCAGCAGTAGTGGCAGCAGGCCACACACATCCAGAAGTCTAAGCCAAGGCAGGGGGGATTTTCTGGATGCCTGGCGAAACCTGATGCGACCACCTCAAACAAGTGAAGTGCGGGGGCATACCCATCGAGAACAGATGAAGTGCATGGTGCACGATTATGTTGGCTCTTTTCTGGCTGGTGCTGGTGGTGGTGTGGACAACAGCAGTTATGAGGAGGATGCCTGTCCTGACAGTAGTGAGGCCATTCATTTTTGGGTGAACAGGCTTGAAATCTGCCCACAGTTGGCACAGTATATTCTGTCCAAAAGAACCTTCAGTGCCGCTGGCAGAGCGGTCATGGACAACCGATCATGACTGTCGCCATAAAATATCAATCGCCTCACCTTTTTGAAAATGAACGAAAGATGGGTTACTAACAAATATCATTTCCCCACTGCAGATGTCACTGATTAACTGACACAAGGACTCACTGGCCAACCAAGATGCCTCTGTGAACCCACACTGCTCATGTGCTGAATCTGTGGCTGGCTATCACCAACACCGTGTCAACTGAGCCTGCTTTGGTTGAATTTTTCCACTTCCACATCGCAGCGTCCAGGGGTGGCATTCATCGCCAATGTTATGCTTGCCATTGTGCCAGCTAGCAATTTACTTTACATTTCTGCTGCTTCCGGGAGGCCAACAAACTGCAGATGAAAAACCCCCAGTACTGCCACACTGATAGGTACCATTGCCTTTGCCTAATTTTTCAGCTAGGTATTGTAAGATTGAAGGTTGGCATTCATGTCATCCACTTCATGATGCAAACTAGCAATATTGTCTACCTTCCTACCGCTTCCAGCACCACAGACCAGAGCAACAGTGCTGGTGCACAAAACATCTTGGTCTGGCCCTTTTACGTTTAATCACAAATTTCCGTTATTTGTATTACACACTTCCGGGTGGCATTGACAATGGATTACACCCAGCTCTAGATGCCAATTACCAATGCGGTCCCTGCTCCGTGCTAGGGCCCACCGCCTTCTTCTGCTGCTGCTGCCACCTGTCAGTACTCCATGCAGTAAAATTGTACACTTCTGAGTGGCATTGACGATGCACTACACCCAGCTTAAGATTCCACTTACCAATGCGGTCCTCGCTCTGTCCCAGGGCCCATGGCCTCCTCCTGTTCCTGCTGCTGGTGCCTGTCAGTACTCCATTCAGTAAAATTGTACACTTCTGGGTGGCATATACAATGCACTACACCCAGCTCTAGATGCCAATTACTAATGCAGTCCCCACTCCATCTCAGCGCCCACCACCTCTTCCTGCTGCTGCTGCTGCCACTTGTCAGTACTCTATTTACTAAAATTGTACACTTCCAGGTGGCGATGATGATGCACTACACCCAGCTCTAGATGCCATTTACCAATGCGGTCCTTGCTTCGTTTCAGGGCCCACCATCCCCTCCTGCTGCTGCTGCCACCTGTCAGTACTCCATTCACTAAAATTGTACACTTCTGGGTGGCATTGATGATGCACTACACCCAGCTCTAGATTCCAGTTACTAATGCGGTCCCTGCTCCGTCTCAGGGTCCACTGTCTCTTCCTGCTGCTGCCGCTTGTCAGTACTTCATTCACTAACATTGTACACTTCTGGGGGGCATTGATGATGCACTACACCCAGCTCTATATTCCAGTTACCAATGTGGTCCCTGCTTCGTCTCAGGGTCCACTGTCTCTTCCTGCTGCTGCCGCCTGTCAGTACTTCATTCACTAAAATTGTACACTTCAGGGTGGCATTGATGATGCACTACACCCAGCTCTAGATGCCAGTTACCTATGCGGTCCCTGCTCTTTCTCAGGGCCCACCATCCCCTCCTGCTGCTGCTGCCACCTGTCAGTACTCCATTAACTAAAATTGTACACTTCTGGGTGGCATTGATGTTGCACTACACCCAGCTCTAGATTCCAGTTACCAATGCAGTCCCTGCTCCGTCTCAAGGTCCACCGCCTCTTCCTGCTGCTGCTGCCGCCTGTCAGTACTTCATTCACTAAAATTGTACACTTCTGGGTTGAATTGACGATGCACTTCACCCAGCTCTAGATGCCAGTTACCAATGTGGTCCTCGCTCATTCTCAGGGCCAACGGCCTCCTCCTTCTGCTGTGACTGCTGCTGCCTGTCAGTACTCCATTCACAAAAATTGTATTCCACACTTCTGTGTGGCATTGACCATGCACTACACCCAGCTCTAGATGCCAGTTGTGTAAAGGATGGATGCAGGGAGAGACTTGTAGTGTGACAGGGAAAAACAGGAAAAACACAAAAGCTTAAACAGCTTAAACATGACTACATAAACAAAGCTTGAAGCCATGGCAGGACGTGGGACGATCAGCGGGACCAGGTAAGATGCCGGCCGGCATCTTGTGTTCCGCCGGCCGGCATCTTGTGTTCCACCGGCCGGCATCTTACCGGTCCCGCTGGCACCTGATGCTGGAAAGGGAGATCGACGGACGACGCTGGAATACAAAAACGACGCTGGATGAGCACAGGGGGACCAGGTAAGTATGGATGGGAAAAATCTCGGGGTTAACCATCCTAGCCATTTTTTTTTTGCCCGTACGAAGGCCGGGCTTAACGGCTAGGTGGTTAACAGTCAGCAGTCAGCACATTTAGTGTAATCTATATTGTGTATTAGTGAAGACACTGTTAGTCATCTTTTTTTCACACTGTATATTCACTAAAGCTAAATAAAATCAATTGTGGTTCCTATTTACCAAAGAAGACCATTTGGTACAGTTAAATTTCTGGCCTACTGTAAAATAAATACAGATATTTCAGTGTTTGATACCTGTTTCTATTTACCAAAGAAGACCGTTTGGTACAGTGAAATTTCTGTGCTGCTGTAAAATAAATACAGATATTTTAGTGTTTGATACCTGTTCCTATTTACCAAAGAAGACCGTTTGGTACAGTGAAATTTCTGGCCTACTTCAAAATGAAATACAGATTTTGTTTTTACTACATTAGCAATTTATTTGGAATTGGACAATTGTACAGTATTGTACAAAATGCCCAATATCTGAAACAGTTGTATTAAACAAAGCAAAGTAGCCATTGATTTTACAATGATACATTTTAACAGACTATGCTGAAACCTAAAAATAGAGTAGAGGCACATTGAGTTGTTCTGTGCTTAATTTTCCCCACATATAAATGTACTAATAAAAACACAACAAATAAACTCTATCTAAGACTTTCTGAAGTATTTAAGCAGACGTACAACTGTATCATTATTAGCTCTCTTCCATTCAAATGTTAAATATTTGTTATGAATCCTACTAGTATGCTGATACATGAGAGAACCAAAAATATTTTTGTTCTGTGGTTCTCAAAACAAAGAGGAGAAAGTGTGCATGTACTAAGGCATCTCCTAGCACCAATCTTATTTTAGGAATGACCCATTTAGAGATCATGTTTTTGTTTTCTCAGGAATCTATGGCTGGTAACATCATATTCTTTTAAAGCCTTTTCTCTTCTCTTTTGCTGTAGGACACAAAACTGCTGAAGTTCTTTGGAAAGCCCAGAGCATAGGTTCTCAGTCACAGCTAAAGTATCTGCTTTTGCTAAACGAGGAGCATTAAGAGAGCTGTCAACTAACAAAGTAAAGCCAACACTTTCAGCAAAGTAGCAGACAATGGACGGTCGGAACACATATTAGGATTTTGCTCCATCAGTCTTTGTTTGATGTTCAAGAAATGTACTTGTGCAGACGGCATATTTAGATACTAAAACATTCCTTCACAGGGGATGTTCGATGAGGAAGAAAACCATCAGTCTCCATAGAAAAGAAGTATACATCACCAACTTGTGTATCAAAAACATTATTCAAAAACACACCATTTTGGTGGGACAAAATATCTCCTAGCCAACAACAGTCGAGGGTGACCTTTAGGATGCCTTTGTCTTCAAGCACCACTTGGAGACCATTTTTAAAGACCCCTGGTCCCATGGTGAGGATGTCAAAGAGGTAAAAATTATTTCTTGTGCCCACCTGCAGCCAACACAGTTTCCCATAGCAACATATGTTCAGGCCAGAAGCTCCCAAGCTCAGGACCTTTTGGTCCTAGAGATGCAGAATCTTTCTTCTATTGTCTCTCTTTCAACCTCTTGGCCTCTTGAGCCTTCTACTGATTCTACATTTTGAACATGTTGCCCAAAAAACAGCCTTGCTCTTTGCACAGCTTCACCAGTCTTAAAATCCTTAATCAGGAGAACAGTGTGATCTGCATGAACCCCAATTAAAACTCCTTGAAATCTTCCATTAATGGTTGTAATTTTGATTGTCTTGCAGAATATTACAGCTCAGATAACGTTCACCAGAAGTGGACTCCATATAGAAATGGTAATGAAATTAATGCAAATAAATGTCAGCCTTCTGCAGCTTCTGCTGTGTGAGTTAGGCGGGATTGCAAACATCAGGGAGCCCAAACACAGATAATTTAGTGTTTGATACCTGTTCCTATTTATCAAAGAAGACCGTTTGGTACAGTGAAATTTCTGTCCTACTATAAAATAAATACAGATATTTTAGTGTTTGATACCTGTTCCTATTTACTTAAGAAGACCGTTTGGTACAGTTAATTTTCTGACGATGGACTACTGGGTCTTCAGGTAGATTGCCAAGTGGAACGTGCTCACCGACTGGGCCCCGTACTCAAAGAAGCCTCCACCCCTGACCAGTTCTGGTGGCCTATTCTTTTTATACTCACAGAAACCGCATTCTTCAGGCTTTCTGCACGTTGCTCATATTTGCAGACTACTCAGCAAAGTCTCATGTAAAAGACGAAGCTTCCAGCAAGTATGTTTGATTCTGTATCACCACAAATTGCGCTTTACATTAGCTTATTCGGCTGTCCTCCATTTTACTGATATTCAGGGGCGCGGATATTCTCTTACTTCAGCGGAAGAAGCAGAAAGTCTTGTACATATCTTGCTTTCTGATATGACATCTACCCCATCTGAAAGGTCATATCATTCCCCATCACGTTCTTCAACACATTCTTCAATTCCAGTCTACTCTCCTAAGCAGCCCAGGAATCTTGGAACACCATTCACTAAGAAGTTCCATGATGCCCCTTTCTCTGAACTAGTATCTAAGGCTAGATAAATTGAATGAGCTTTTAATCTGCCTTCAAGTTACTTTTTTTTTGAGTTTATCTTTCATGATTCTCAATATATGAGGTGTGAGCCTGACCCTAGTGACCTTGCTAAATTTTCTTAAATTTGCAAGTGCATTCATCCACTTTTCCTTACTCCACAGGGAAAACAGTCAGAAAGTCATTTTTTCAATTTGTTGGTCTTTTCTTTAATGTTTACCTGCTGTTTTTCCCATGTTTTGATATTTTTTATACCCCGAACACTCACTTCACATCAAGCTTTTTCTAATTATTGGTTCAGGTTTGTTGGAATTTGTCTTTATCACCGCTACGTTCAAGATACCTGGTATGTCTGGATTTAATACCTCCAGTCATGTATTGTTTCCATATCTTCTATGTATAAGGTGTACTGCTTCGTTTTAATGCTACAATTTTTCCTAATGCTTGCCTTACATGTGCTGCTACTGATTTAAAGGTTTATTTCCTGTATAAATTAATCTTCTTTACATGTACTGTGCGATTAATCTCATGGAATCTTAAAGGGTTGCTTTCCCCTAATAAGCACGTGTCTGTTTTACGTCACTTACAAAAAACCCATCTAGGCAGTAATGATTTTCACAGAATAAAAAAGATATGGGTTGGAGAAGTCTATGGCTCATCCTCTGATGACCGTAGGGCAGGGGGTATGGTTTTGTTTTATAAATCCTTCCAGGGCAAGATTAAACTGTACAAAGTGACTCTGAAGGGCGTATTTCGAAAATACTCTTACAACTTAATGATCAAGATATGTCATTGTATATTATATAAGCACCTAATTCACCATCACCGTTCTTTTTTCAAGAAGTGTTCTGTTGGCTTGCCAAGGACTCTAATCCCCACAAAATTATAGGGGGCGATTTAAACTCCGTGATGTTGGACTCATGCACCTCAGTCAGTGCTATATGATTTGGCAAATGTTATGCATCTGAATGATGTTTGGCGACAGCACCATCCACTAGAATATCGGTATACATTTGTCTCTCAGGTTCATCTCTCACAAGCGCGCTTAGACTACTTATTTTATACAGATACTTTATTGTTTTAGACGGATTACCCGACCACTTATTTCCGACCACTCTCCCATTTCCATTGTTATATGAGACCAATACCCTAAAGGGGATTATGTTCCATGGTGCTTCCCCTCCTTTTGACCAAAAACCCTGAATTCCAAAATGCTCTAACCACTGCATGGTTTGATTATGTCCAGCATAATTGTGCTCATAGAAATGAGATAGTACTTAGATAGTACTCTCTCACTGTATGGTATACAAGTTCATGGCAGTGAATGAAGAACCTCGTTTGTTGTGGATGATATTCTGATACTGACATCTAAACCTCGAGTTGATAGTATTTACATTCAATTTCTGTTCACCTGATTTGAGAGTTTTTCCGGTCTAAAAATCAGTTTTAATAAAAGTGAAATTCTATCCCCAGCCATGTCTGCTACAGTGGCGGAAAGTTGGAGCGTTCATGTTCCGTAGCCACAGATTCTATACTCCACCTAGGGCTTTGTATTGGTCGTTTACCATCCTCACTATACAAATTGAATTATCCGCCCTTGATAACTAAAAGACAAGAAGAATTGAGAATGTGGGAGAATCTACCCCTTTCATTTTTGGGCTGTTGCTATTTGATTAGGATGATGTCATTCTCTAAGCTGCTCTACCCCATACAGACTTTGCCTCTTTTATTGCCCCACACTGATGTCATTGCTCTCAATAAGGTTTTTATGAAATTCTTCTGGAATGGCAAACGCCCGAGAATAGCTTTGACGAAATTATACTTGCCCAAGTCCGAAGGTGGTGGGGGATTTCCTAACATCAGATTGTACAACCTGGCTAGCTTAGCCAGGTATGTTGTTGACTGGGTTGGAGGAACATTCTTTTGCTCCAATATATATTTGGAGAGTGCAATGGTGCATTCTTGAAATTTATGTGAACTGTTGCACTGCAAATTTTCACACTTTCCCACTGCCCTGCATCTTAATATTTTAATCAGAGACACAGTGGTTACTTGGAAGGAAGTCAGAGACTATCCCGATATTTACCTATATGTGGCAACCCTACGTTTCCCCAGGCTCATGAGCATGCGGCCTTTGCTGTCTGGAAGCAAAAAGGACTACTATGGTGCAGAGATATGTTTCATCCTGAAGACCATACAAAAATTTCCTTACCTGAACTGCGAACTAAGTATGTTATCCCGCAATGGGCATTTCACCAGCTGTAATATAATCAACTCATGACCTATCTCAGTTACTTTAGTACTTAACTATGCGGCAACCTTTCGGCCTAATGGTTTTGATAAAATTTTATTACTATCTCTATTCCTAAATATTATATTACGAACATTTCAAACATATACGCATGGGGGGCGTGGCCAGCTATGGCAGCGTGAGGTAGCTTGCTGTGAGAGCTCCTGCAGCCGCCTCTGCATCTCCAGTCCTGGCAGCCTTCCATCGTGGACTTCCCCTTCACAAACTGCATGCAGCGTGTTAAGAAGACTCCCGGTTCCAGGAGAGCGGGTAAGAAAGCGGATCTTACCCGCTATTTTTCCTCCCATGTCCTTCCTCTGACCACGAGGCGTCCAAGATGGCGTCCTCACCTCCAGGCATTAGCACAGGAGCCCGGGGCACAGGATCTAACAGCCCCACAGCCTCACTGTTAGCTACTCCCAGGAGCCCTTCTCTCTTTCCAGTGGAGTCCCGAGCGTCAGATATTCCTGCATTGGACGCAGCTGACTCCACTGTGCAGCCATATGTCTCACATTCCTTGCTCCATAAACTTTTTTCCACCCTGGCTACTAAAAGTGACATAGAAGCCATGCTTACACATATGGAGCGCACTCTGAGCACAGATTTAGAGGCAGTGCAAACCACTGTAACTGCGGTGGCTGGTGGGGTCACCACCTTGGAAACCTCTACATGTACAATCCAGTCATCTGTCACTTCCCTGGATAATTCTATGGGAGAAATGCGTTCACAACTTACTTCCCTGTATCTTCAAACTGATGACTTGGAAAACCGCAGCTGCAGGAATAATGTCCGCTTGCGGGGTATCTCTACAGCTACAGCTAACGCTGACCAACGTGCCACCGGCTACGCTCACCGGGTACATCCATTGAACTTGACCGGGTACACAGGGTTCGCAGCATCTGTGATAGGAGCTTTATTCTGCCTAATGATGTGTTATGCTGTGTTCATTACTGCACTCTGAAGGAGGAAATTATGAGGAAGGCATGGTTCCATGGTGCTCATGATTTTGATGGAGCGAGCATACAATTGTTGCCCGATGTTTCTGCACAAACTCTGAGAATGCGTCGCATATTGTGCCTTTTGCTGGAACTGATTTGTTCCTCTGGTGCCTATTACAGATGGGGACATCTGTTTCATGTGCTTGTGTCAAAAGGTGGTGAGATTTTTTCCCTCCATCGCCATGCACAACTTCCTGCGTCGTTTACCATGTTGGGCGAAGACCCTATTAACATTCCGAATTGGCTCGACTTTCCAATGGATACAGCGCCCCCCTGCAGATGAGGCATCGGCTGGGTATGCCACAGAGGCCCCGCTGCAATACTATTTCTAATGCGCGGGCTACCCCGGCACCGCTGTCCAATGAAACCTAATTTTATACCTCCTCCAGGAACCTGGCCATATACCTCCAACATTGTTATATGCTGCTTTTAATAATAATTCAAGGTTTCACAGTCATATCATATTTACTGCTGTATTTACCCTGTTGATGCCTTTCTCTGATTGAATTGATTTGATATATGACAAATTGATCTATCTCGTCTGGGAGCCATGCCCTTGAGTGTTGTATTTGTTTTGGAGGGGTGAGTCCCCCCCATTGTGGGGGGTATCCCCCCTCCTTTCTGTTTCAGCCGAGTTCTGTTTATGTACCACAGTGCCTTTGGAGTGGACTTGACCAGCTTACACTACTGTTGTTTTCAATGTACCTATCTGGAATACCAGGTTCTACATGATTAGAGGACTGATTACTAGCACATATATTATTATGCTGGACTTACTAGTTTCTTTTGGCTCCTGCTAAGAAGGAGGGATTGGTGCCTTATGGCCCTTTACATGTATTGTCTGCATATTGTATATTTATTTGCTCTCAGGTTTACAAATGTTGATTGCACTGAGTTGTATTTCCAAAGAGGAGACGATATCTGAGGAGCTGCGATGTATTCAGTTATATGAATTTTATAATATAGCTGATACGTTTTGATGAGCATAGTGTTTTTTAGATGGCCTACCAGTTTTCACCGCTTCTCGGTATGTTGCCATGTCTTGCTCCTTGTGTCCCTGGCTTAGTTAATTTAAAATGTTTTTCATGCAACGTGATGGGCAGTTTTTTCCTATGTCTTTTAGCATAATATGTTCATATTTTCGCCAACCTATATTAATGCTGTTTGTGGTTACATTGGGGACCCAATATTTGTCTGCCTACTGTACTTTTATGGCTATCTCACACTTTATTGGTTACTAACCGGATGCAGAGGCAGTGAGCAGTAACATGCTCGCCTTGCGCATCACATTCCCCCACTAGTCTGCTCCTATTCCTGGCGAATAGGAGCTAGTTAATTGCTTTGTAGTCAGGGGCAATTTTTGTGTGTTATTTTTCTTCTCCTGTTTCTATTTTCTTTCTCTGCCTTCTCTTTCTCATCGCTTTTTCCTTCTACTACTTTTAAATGAGTTCTTCCCCCCCTTCCTTTTTCTCCCCGGGCAGTCCCTCCCCCCCTAAGTTTATTGGCTCTATTTCAGTGGACTCAAACATAGTCTCTGGGCCTTGCTTACCACCACCATGCCGCTAAAATTTTCGTCAATTATTGTTAAGGGTCTCAATTCGCCAACCAAGCGGTCGGTGGTGCTAAATGCCCTCAATTGTATGAAATGCCAGGTGGCATTTCTTCAGGAGACCCACGTGCCTACACTTAAAAACCGCCATTTTCAGACGGCCTATCATGGCTCCTCCCCTGATTTCAAATCAAAAGGTGTTAGTATCTTGATCGACAAATCCCTGCCCTGGTCATTGGTTGCTGTGCAATCTTACCCTGAAGGGAGATATCTAGTAGTCAAAGGGAAAGTACAGTCCCAAATGTTTACTCTGGTCAATATATATCTCTCTAATACCAACCAGCTACCCTATCTGGAAGAGTTCCTTGATATTGCGGAAACATTTACAGAAGGTGTGTTGATAGTAGGCGGGGACTTTAATTTTGCATTAGATCTTGTTCAAGATGTATCTAGGGGGGCCTCCCACCTCCCTTACTCCACTCTCCGGTGGCTTACAAAATCTCCTACATCAACATCAACTTATTGACGTATGGAGAATACAACACCCCACTGGCCGTGATTTTACCTTCTTTTCGGCAGTCCATAAAACTTATTCCCGCATTGACCTTTTTCTAATACGACATGATGCTATTTCCCTTGTCCAGGCCTCTGAGATTGGCAATATAACCTTCTCGGACCATGCCCCTATCTCTCTAACTATTCAGACAAATTCCTCTTTTTTAAAGAATACTTTCTGGTGTCTTAATGAGTCTCTGTTGACTTCTGAGGACTTTGGACCCCAGTTGGAAACAGCTTCAGGCCTTTTTCACTCACAATGCAACCTCGGTCTCTAATCCATTGACTGTATGGGAGGCTCATAAATGTTTTATCCGGGGACAAATGATCCAGAAGGGTCACAGACTTAAGATGGAACGTAAGGCTCAGTTAGAGCAAATGTTTAATGATTTACATATTCTATAATCACAACATCGGGGTCACTCGCAAGACATAGAGGCCCAGCTGACGGTTTTGCGTGAGAAGATTAACCATGCACCGTTGCTCCAAGGCGAAATTTTAATGAATACAGTAACAAATGTGGGAGGGCTCTGGCTAGGGCGGTGAGGGCAAAAAGGGCCTGGGCCTTTATTCCCTGTATAAATTCTAACTCAGGTGACTCGTTACACTCACAGGCTATAGTGGACTCTTTCAGGGATTTCTATACAAAACTATATAATCTAAAGGCTAACACGGGTGCCCCCCCTCCTGGTATGTTGACGGCAGCTATGCAACAGTACCTCACCTCCTCAGGTATGTCTAAGATCCCCAAAGAAGCCCTATCCACCCTCGATGCCTCAGTTAGCTCAGCTGAATTACAAGCAGCTTTAGCCAAAGCGCTCATGGGCAAAGCGCCCGGCCCCGACGGCTTTACACTTGCCTATTATAAGAGGTTCCTTCCCCAACTCACGCAGTCGTTTCTAGACGCCTTTAATGCCCTTTCCTCGGATTACCCCCTTCCAGCAGATGCCGCCAGAGTCCATATCACTGTCCTACTGAAGCCGGAGAAGGATCCCAAGTCTTGTGCGAGGTATAGACCAATATCACTTCTTACCTGTGATGTTAAGTTATTCCCCAGTATATTAGCGCGCAGACTAACGCCCCTTCTCCAAGGTCTTATTCACTCAGATCAAAGTGTATTCTTACCCCTTTGTGAGGCAAGAGATAATACCACTCGCACACTAAACCTAATCCATCATGTCACCGTAAAGAAAATCCCCTCCATGATTTTTTCGGCGGATGCCGAGAAGGCCTTTGATCAGGTAAATTGGGAATATATGAGACAGCTCACTTATATCGGTATTCTGAGCCGGCTTTTTGACTGGATCCAAGCCCTATATCAATGCCCCACTGCCTCCATTCCAGTCAATGGACTCTTATCACGTCCCTTTTCCATTGCTAACTGTACGAGACAGGGCTGCCCACTGTCCCCTTTGTTATTTATTTTGCTCCTTGAACCCCTCTTGATGCAAATCTGTAATAACCCGGATATTAGGGGCGTATGAGTGAACAAAACAGAGCATAAAGTTTCTGCTTATGCGGACGAACTCCTTTTCTATATAATCTCACCTTGTATTACTATCCCAAACCTTCTTAAGGAGTTGAACAGATACGCCAAATTTTCAGACTATAAAGTCAACCTACAAAAATCGTAGGTGTTAGACGTGAATTTACCCCCGGCGCTCAGAAAGACCCTAACCCCTTCTTTTCCATTCATATGGTCCAGAGATTATATCTGATATCTGGGTACTAATATCCAACAGATATTACCAGGGGGTAGAACTTAATTTTCTGCTTCTGCTGAACACTATTCGAAATGATCTCCAACGCTGGCGGCAGCAGGCTTTTTCATGGTTTGGCCGTTGCAATATTCTTAAAATGAATATTATGCCTCGTCTTCTTTGTCTACTGCAGACCTTACCTGTCCATATACCCCCTCACATACTATACAAATTTAGATCTGAATTTCTCAAATTCCTTTGGTCCACTGACACTCCTAGACTTACCAAGTTTCTCCTGCGACTTCGGAAAAACAAAGGTAGGGTGGCTTTCCCTGACCCGATTTTATACCACAGAGTGGTCGAATTGACCCATTTGGTGGATTGGTGCAGACACACTGCTGTTAAGGGATGGGTAAGATTGGAAGATTCTGTGTCCCCCATTTTACTAAGCACTGCAGCCTGGTCTCCCCCAGAAGCCTGCAGTTTCCCCTGTCACCACCCATTGATTGGAGCAACGCTGAAAGTAGTGTCTAAATGTTTTCATAGTGAGGGAACTGGGACATTCCCTTCCCTGATGTCCCCTCTAATTGGCCACCCTGGTTTACCCACTAGTAGGACTGACTCGGTCTTTAAGCAGTTGATTGAACAGAATATTTTTAGAGCCATGCACTTCTTACAGCCCCCCAACTGGACCCCGATTGGACAGCTTCAACGGGATCACTCCCTCCCTCCACTAGACAACTGGATAAAGATACAATTTCAGTATTTTCTCACCTTGCTGCCCTCTGCCCAAGTTTTCCATATACCCCTCACCCCCCTGGAGAATTTGTGTATGCCTGGGGACCTCTAAGAGGAGTCCTATCCTATGTATATAAACTGCTTTTGATATCTGGCGATGTGTCACCGCATATTTTTCTCTCCAGATGGTAGCGGGATCTAAGTATTACCTTTACTGATGAACAGGCAGAACGTGTTTTATACTATGGTCACAAGGCCTTTATCACTAACCGCTATCAAGAAATGAAATATAAGCTGCTTACAAGATGGTATAGGACACTGGTGCTCTTGCATAGAATCTAAACACAGGTGAGCCCTTTGTGTTGGAGATGTGGGAAACATACAGGTACTCTGCTGTAAATTTTCTGGACCTGTCCTTCACTGACACCCTTCTGGGAGGGGATTGCTAGAATTATTAAAGCATTGATAGGGATATCTATTGAAAATAGGCCTGAATTAGCATTACTACGTGTCCGCAATCTCAAAAAAACGATACAAGCGTTCTCTTCTGCGCCACTTGCTGAACCCTGCTAAAGCATGTATTCCGCCACTATGGAAACATACTATCCCTCCTACCAATAAACAATGGATTGCCAGGGTGAACGACATACATTATATGGAAGAACTGACAAAACCAAGGGAGCAGCCATCACAGGGCCTGGCACGCACCTGGTTCTACTGGGATGATTTCAAGAGTACAGCCGCTTATAAATGGCTGCTTGGATCACCTGATTAATGCCCTTATGTTTAGTGGGTCGCCCACTGCCCTTACCTCCCACACCCCCCCTGCCATTACACTCCTCTTCTCCTCCCCATTTCGATCTCCCTTTTCTCTTCTCTGTTCTCTTGTCTCTCTTTCTTTTCATTCTTAAAAAACAGGAACCAACAAAGTTTTCCATTTTTTGACCAATGCACATCTGTGTCTGATACTGTCATAGTAATGCCTGACACCTACTGGAAACTTCCTTTTACACTAAAATGATTGATACTGTTTGTGATAATATGTGTTGACCAGTACTCAATATATTAGTGCTTCTCCTATTCTCTGTAATATGTACTTTACTGGTTTAGTAACATATGTCAGCATTTATTTTTCTGTATTGTATCTTATTGTTGGTTGCTTATAAAAAAAAAGCATACGCATATCTGTTACCTACCTTTACAAGGCCGTTATCAGTTTCTAATGTGAAAATGTGGAAAAAGATTTTCCAGATCAGGATATAGTAGAACATGCTATACAAGGTTACAAGAGTTAGGAAGTGTATGGTCAATGAGATATGGAGGGAGTCTCAATTTATGATATTCCATAGGGCTTATAAGGTGTTTCGACCCTCCACAGATATACCACAAACTAGATTGAGGCATTTTCAATGTCCTAGATGTAATTGTACTCGTGCTTCTTTATCTCATCACCTGTGGTTTTGTCCAAGTATTACTGTATTTTACTATCAAATACTGTCCTAATATCTAATGTGACTGGTCATACTATTCTGAACAACCCTTCACTGTTGGTATTCGGGTCCTTGGATGGAACAGTCTCAGATAACATACTTCACTCAGTAAGAACGCGGATTGGTATTTGTCTTTTGGCTGCTAGACAAGTAACTATGCATAGTTGGATTCAATCCCAAGCAACTGGTGCTTACTGAACAAGTTTTTTCTACCTTGAAGATCCTTTTCCACAGAGAGATGCTGGATGCTCAAATACAAGGAGATGACTCTATAACTCATTTTTTGCAACATTGGTTCAAATTTTAGACTTATGCCTTTGCAGACCGTGATAGAAGTTCAGTCCTTGACTCTTTTAAATATTTGACATGGTACATAACCAATATTTCTGGCTGACCTACAAAAACTTCCCCCCCTTTGTTTTTTTTCTCTTTCTTGTTGCTTGTTGGTTGTATGTGCAAAAAAAAAAAAAATTACCTTAAAAAAAAAATTAAAAAAAAAAACTTTTGAGAGTCAAGCTGATCCAATTAGTTATGCAGTTTTGCTCATGGAATTACTAAACCCGCTGAAGGGGGCATCACCCGGTGTCCTGCCTGTCTGATCGCATCCTCTCGGTGCGTGCGGCCGTCAGTAGGGGGTGGTGGGAATTTTAAATTATTTTGTTTTGCATTCATTACAAACTAACTGTATTGGATGCAATACACTGGATTAATATGTCTACATTGTCTTTCATTAAAATTTATTTTACAGTATAATACAATAGTATAATAAAGTAAAGAGTATTTTGAGTATAAAAAAGTTAGATACACAAAATCATGTCAAAGTTTTAAATTTTTAAAAAAAAATAATTTATTATTTTGACATGATTTTGTGTTTCAAACTTTATTATACTCATAATAATATATTATACTGTAAAATTTTCATGAAAGACAACGTACAGCTTTTAGACATATAAATCCAGATAGAAATGAACCGCCCAGGAGGTTAAACAGCTTGACTTAGAAACAAAATATAAATTAAAGGAAGTTCAAACTTAACTTAATTTGTGTTTGGCATCTTTAGAAATATTCGATGGACCAAGAATAAATACTATATATATAGTGATAAACAACACACGATGCTAGCAAATAGATTAAATATACCTGAAAGACAATTTAAGCTGATAAAGATACGTAAAGAGAGCAGCACACATACTAGTGATCCTATTAAAATAGCTAACATATTTTGAGAACATCTTAGTATGTTGTATCAATTATCCTCTGCCCCTCAATTGACTCAAATGCAATCATTGTTTTTAATTAAGTGCAATTACCTGCTATTTCTCAAAGTCTGTATGACAAATTAGAGATACAGATAACAGCATCTGAAGTGAAGACAGCCATTTAAAGCCTTTAAAGCGTACCTAAACTCAGACAATCCTTTTATGTAAGGTAAAAATTCTGCCTAGGCAATCGAGAATGAATGGGAGCACAGAGCATCCGGGGATACCTATGTCACAAATCCCAGGAGACTCTTGGCTTCTCCTTCTGCGCATGCCTGAGATGCGAAGGAGCCCTTTGGCCAAAAGGGAAAACATTATTTTACCATCTACGTCACTCAATCCCCCGTCTGCATCGGGTGACATAGGAAGAAGAACCCGGAACAACAGAGAGAAGATGGTGGTGCCTAACATGCCGGCCCAAAGACAGATGCCTGGACGACACTGACCCAATGGAAGATCCCTCCGTACGGATTGACGGCTCTGCGGGATTAAAGGTAAGTGTATTTTTTTTTTTTTGTTTTGTGTTGTTTTGGGGTTTACTTCCTCTTAAAAGATAATAAAAGTCTTGGGCCAGATGGATTCACAGAGTCTTATTATAAAAAATATATGATTGAACTGATACCATATCTTTTACGATTGTTTAATTCAGTTTGAGAGGTTGGTAAACTAGGTGGTGACACTTTAGTTCAGGGGTGTCAAACTCTAGCCCAGGGGCCAAATCCAGCCCTCAACGTCCATTTTTTTGACGCCAAAGGAATCTTAAATATGAACTGCCGCTGCATTGAAATATCGCTGCTACTACATTTCCCAGCATCACTCGCGTCTTTAGACCAGCGGGCTCCCTGCCTATGCGTGGCCCCGCATTGGACTGTTTTATAGACGCAAGTAATGCCGAGATTTTTAGTAGTAGCGCTAATTCTAGCATTTCTAGCACTCCCCCTCAACTGTACTTTTCCTTGCTACTCCAAGGCATGGACTTGAATAGTTGGATTTTCACAGAAGAAAATTGGTATTATTATTGTTAGCCTGTGCAAAAAGGTTACTATTGAAATTTAATTAGGAAGGCTACAAATAAAGAAACAGGCATAACATTTTTTCTTAAATAAATAAAAAAAAATCTTATGCCTCTATTATAGGCTTGATCAAGATTGAATGTGAAGCAAAACCTTTTTTGTGAATGAGAAGGAAAAACATCAATTTTTTCAATACATTTTAAGGTTGTCTTACGACTTTGGCCCTCTGTGTATTTGAGTTTGACATCCCGCTTTAGATGCGACTATTTGCATGATTCCAAAGCCAGATACTGATGATACTATGTGGTCCAACTTTGGACCTATGTGCTTGCTCAATTTAGATGCCAAACTATTATCATCTATTTTGGCAAAAAGACTCAATTTTGGGCCTGAGACATTATCGCCTGACCAAGTGGGTTTAATACCCAAAAGGCAGGCAAATGATAATATCGTAGAATATATATATATATATATATTATATAAAGAATAGCAACAACTAGAAAGATCCCAGCATTCCTTTTTTTATGGCCATATTTGGCCTTTCTTTTGGAACAATGGGGATTTGGCCTTATTTTCGTATATGGACCAAAAAACTTTATAATTCACTTAAAGCTTATATACAATATATGGGTTTTTGATAAACACTCGTCAAGGGTGTCCTCTTTCACCACTCCTCTTTGCTCTGGCAATTGAACCTTTGACAATTGCTATCCGTGGTCATACTAATGTAAAAAGTCTCTTTGTTGCAGGGCAACATCACAAACTTTGTTCGCAGACTATGTACTAATGTTTATTACACAACCACTAGTGTTGTTACCTAATTTATTATCAATCCTTGATCGGTTTTATGTTGTTTCGTTCTTCAAATAAATTATTCTAGATGCAAAGCATCAAATATGTCACTTTCTGACGGTTATGCAAATTCAACATGTATTCTCTTTCAAATGGGAATTCGACATGTATTCTCTTGGGGAATCAATTTTGTTTAAATATTTGGGTGTGCAATCACTGGATCATATGAGACACTGTATTCTGCTAATATTCCTAAACTGTTGAGACACCTGAATTGAATAAGGAAACTGGAGGTGTAGGAGGTAAGGTAAGTATATACCCTGACTAGTTCAAATAATATTAATAGTCTAGTTGATCAAAGCCTGGATAATATAATGTAAAAAAACATGAAAGTAAGAGACTGAGAGCAGGGTTTTTAGTGGTCAAAAGTGCACAAATATGTATTCAAAAAAATGTATGATTATTACAGTCATAATTTTTATTTTACAAAATAAATTACCATTTCTCATCCCAGTAATACTCAAGTAGAATGTCCAGACAGATGTCTATCTGGCTGACAGAAGTGTATTCACAATAATGATTGCTGCTGTTGAGTGTAGTATGGCAGGTTGTAAGAAAAATGTCATACTGTAAATGCCAGTTAGAAATGCCAATGTTTTTTGCCCTATTTGGCTTCTTCAAGGGTATGCCAAAAAACCTTGGATTGTGATTTGTATATGGCGATGAAATGCCTAATCAATTACAATATTTGCAGATATTTTTTTGCAATCAATATTTGAAATCAATATTTGTGGGGGATCAAATATGCAGATATATAGCTCTGTGTTGTCTTTATTTAGCAGATAAGCGGTAGTCTTATCCGTAGTACTGTGTTGGTAGCCGTAATTGTGAAGTTGAAACCTAGAAGTGATACGGCATCCCACTATTGGTAGTAGCAGGGATTGCATCCATTGGGTAAATCATACAGCCTTGCTCTGAGTGATCAAGAGTGGGGATGAGCGAGAAAGCCTCTGACAGTCTTGCGAAAATTTTCTCGAACTTCCAGTGGGTTCGCAAAATTTCACCAATTCAATTAAAGTCAATGGGCCAACTTTAAACATTAGTAGCAAATCCCCTTTATATGTTAGAACCAGCAGCAACAGCAGGAGGAGGAGGCGGTGGGCTCTGAGATGAAGTAGGGACCGCATTTGCAACTGGCATCTAGAGCTGGGTGTAGTGCATCATCAATGTCACCAAGAAGTGAGTAATACAATTTTTGTGAATGGAGTAATGGGCAGGTGGCAGCAGCGACAGCAGGAAGAGCAGGCAGTGGGCCCTGAGACAGAGCGTGGACGGCATTGGTAATGGGCATCTAGAGCTGGGTGTAGTGCATCATCAATTTCACCCAGAAGTGTGTAATACAATTTTTGTGAATAGAGTACTGGGCAGGCGGCAGCAGCAACAGCAGGAGGAGGAGGCGGTGGGCCCTGAGATGGAACTTGGACAGCATTGGTAACTGGCATCTAGAGATGGGTGTAGTGTATCATCAATGTCACCCAGAAGTGTGAATTACACTTTTTGTGAATGGAGTACTGGGCAGGCGGCAGAAGCAACAGCAGGAGGAGGCAGTGGGCCCTGAGACGGAGTGGGGACAGCATTGGTAACTGGCATCTAGAGCTCGGTGTAGTGCATCATCAATATCACCCAGAAGTGTACAATTTTAGTGAATGGAGTACTGACAGGCAGCAGCAGCAACAGCAGGAGATGGTGTCGGTGGGCCCGGAGATGTACGGGCAGGGTGTAGTGCATCATCAATGTCACCCAGACGTGTGTAATACAGTTTTTGTGAATAGAGTACTAGACAGGCGGCAGCAGCAACAGCAGGAGGAGGAGACCCTGAGATGGAACATGGAGGGCTTTGGTAACTGGCATCTAGAGCTGGGTGTAGTGCATCGTCAATGCCAACCCGAAGTGTGTAATGCAAATAAAAATTTGTGATTAAACGTAGAAGGGCCAGACCAAGAAGTTTTGTGTGCCAGCACTGTTGCTGTGGTCTGTGGTGCCGGAAGCGTTAGGAAGGTAGACGATATTGCTAGTTTGTGTCATGAAGTGGATGACATGAATATCCTCAATCTTACAATAGTTAGCTGAAAAATTAGGCAAAGGCAATGGTACCTATCAGTGTGGCAGTACTGGGGGTTTACATCTGCAGTCTGTTGGCCTCCCGGATACAGCAGAAATGTAAAGAAAATTGCTAGCTGGCACAAGGGAAGGCATGACACTAGCGATGAATGCCAGCCCTGGACGTTGCGATACCTAGCGGAAACATTTAACAGAGGCAGGCTCATCTGACAGGGTGTTTGGTCACAGACTCAGCATAGGAGCAGTGTGGGTTCACAGAGGCATCTTGGTTGGCCAGGGAGTCCTTGTGTCAGTCAATCAGTGACATCTACATTGGGGATAGTTAGTAACCCACCTTTCGTTCATTTTTAAAAAGGTGAGGCCATTGACATTTTCCCGCGACAGTTGTGATCGGCTCTCCAATACCACTTCTCCAGCGGCATTAAAGGTTCTTTCGGACAGAACACTGGAGGTCAGGCATGAAAGAAGCTTGATGGCATACTTTGCCAACTGCGGGCAGATTTCAAGCCTGTTGACCAAAAAATTAATAGCCTCACTACTGTCAGGACAAGCATCCTTCTCATAACTCGTGTCGTCAACACCACCACCACAAGCCAGAAAAGAGCAAATGTAATTGTGCACCATGCGCTTCATCCATTCTTGATGGTTATACCCCTGCACTTCACTTGTTTGAGGTGGCCGCATCAGGTTTTGCCAGGCATCCGAAAAATCCCCCCTACCTTGGCCTACACTTTTGGATGTGTGCAGCCTGCTGTCACTGCTGCTGATGCTGCTGCTGCTGCCGCAGCTACAGCAGGATACGGTGGAGGCATTGTCTGCCTGGGCTCCCTGTGTGGAATGTGTTGAGCGGAACTCCTCACACAGCCGGTCGCATAATATTCTGCTCAGGCGGGTCACCTTTTCTTTCTCTTGCGCCAGGTTAGGTAGAAACTGTGGCATTTGGTCTTTGTAGCGGTGATCCAGAAGAGTGGCCAGTCAGTAATCATCCCAGTTATTGATGCTGCAAATGCAGGGGTCCCTCCGTAGACATTGCAACATGTGGACACACATATGAAAGAGGGGTTTCCTGAGCTCATCCTCCTGTCCCTCAGGAGGCATCAAAACATCTTCCTCCTCATCACCCTCCTCTTCCTCTTCAAGCTGCAGCAGTTCCTGTTGTTCCATCACCCGCACAATGCCCGGGGCGTGACAGCACAAATGTGGGTTGGACGCATCCTGTCCAGCAGTCCCAACATGGTCTCCCTCATCATCATTATAATCATTTTCCTCCTCCTCCTCCACTTGAAACTCCAGATTCTGGCCAGGGCCCATTCTTGCTCTTCCTGATTCTGGCTTTGCGCTATGGAATGTAATGTCACCCTAATTCTCCTGCCCCATTTCTCCCCCTCCTCTCCCATCACCACTTTCCATCACCCCACACAGGGTAATATCAAGCAGAAAGATAATGGGTGTGACCTCGTTCCAGCCTGACCTCTCCCAACAACGTTTGTGGCCTGCTCAAAGGGGGCCTGTACCTTGCACAGCGTCTCTATCTGCAGCCACTGGTCACTGCTGCCTCCATGCACCACGTTGACCAAGTAATTACGAATGGCTAGCTTTTGCTCACACAGACGCTGGAGCATGTGCAGAGTGGAGTTCCAACTAGTTACAGTATAACAAATGAGTCTATGCAGTGGCAGCCTCTGTTGGCGCTGGATCTTGCTAAGCGCCGCAGCGGCAGAAGGAGGTACGGCGGACATTGCTGCAGTTGGAGCGAGCATGTCTCAGTAAGTCCTGCAGTCCTGGGTACGTGCAGAAGAACTTCTGCACCACCAGGTTCCGTACGTGCACAAAGCAGGGCACATTTGTTATGCGGCCCATGTGCAGCACGGCCACAAAATTTTCCCCGTTGTTGCACACTACGTTGCCTGTTGTTAGCCGTGAGGGCGTCAGCCAAGCCTCAACCTCTCTGCAAAGTGGACAAAAGTTCACTGGCGGTGTGACTTTTCTCCAGCAAGGACGCTAGTTTCAGCATTACCTGGCAACGGGTGTGCTTGAGGGAGCCATGGTGGCGTGCCCGCTTAACCACACTGTCCTCCACTGCTGGCCTTTCAGGAGGAGTGTCAAAAAGAGATGGTTTGCCAGTAGAAGGAATAGAGGAGGAGGAGGGAAAGAACTGGGGTGGCCCGTGCTTTCCCACCACACCCCGCGGCAGGGGTACCAGGTGCTGCAATGCCTCTTGTAGACTACTACCCACTGAGCTATGCAAGGCCACCCAGTGAGCGGTAAAGGACAGGTAGCGTCCCACTCCGTGCCTGTGCCAATGCCAATGTCCGGGAGAGATAACCCATTACATGTGCATGTAAACTGGGAACAGATGTGCGGGAGATGTACTGTCTGCTTGGTATATTATACCACTGCTTGGCACAGGCCATCAGGTCACGGAAGGGAGTAGAGTCAACAATGCAGTAGGGCAGTAGCTGCAAGGCCAATAGTTTGGCTAGACATGATTTGAGTTCAATGACTCTTTTGTTGGTTGGGCCCATAGCCTGATGTCTTGTGCAGTACTGGTAGAGTGGGCTACAGGGCCTGGGAGCTAGGGGAGCTGAAATGGTCACTGAAAAACCCTTCTTGTCTGACGGCTTGAAATCTGGGGCCAGAAGCTGATACTTCCTAGCAGCTGAAAGTCTGGCTTGCAGCAACCTCATGAGACGTACTAGCAATGACAGTTGGAGAAGGAGTCAATGGAGGTGGAAGAAAAGACGATGACGAGGTTGCACCTCCTTCAAGAGATTGCAAGTACTGCTCCCACTTAGTTTGTGGTTCTTGCGCATTTGGGAAAGCAGGGATTTTGTACCCAAATGTGATCCGGCCTGTCCTCTGCGAATCTGCCTTTGACACAGGATGCAGATTGCTACGCACCTGTCATCATCTTTCAGTGTGAAAAAGGACCACACTGGAGAGGTGTGTGCAACCACTCTGCTGCTCTTTTTCTTAACCTACCTCTGTGTCTGCTGGGTGCCCTGCATCTGCTCCAGCTCCATCTCCCCCACAGTCACATCAACTCTGACTGTTTCCCTGCTTGTGCCCATTCGTCTGTGTGTTCTTTGGGACTCACATGAGGCACATTTGCAGCCCCCTTCATCCCCAGTCTGGTGCTGCTGCCTTGCCTCTACATCTGTTTCGGAACTGCTGCTAGTCTTTACACGCACTGGTGGTTCCCAGGTGACATCATGGTCATCATCATCCTCATTTTCATGTAAGCCAACCTCTGCAATTGCAGCCACTGATGCAGAACCCTCACCCAGCAAGTGCTGACCACACTCTCCAAGGGTCTCAAAGTCTGCCTCCTGTTCTGAAATTCGCAATGACAGATCCTCAGACTGTCAAACTAGAAAGGAGAGTCATCGGGAGATAGAGGCACATTAGCCACGCTGTTTTTGCTCCTGTCATGGCTGTGCTGGTTGTTGCTGCTGCTGCAGAAGAAGAGCCTGCTACAGAAGAAGTCTGCTGCACTTGAGGTCCCTGAGACCCAGTCCACAAATATCTCTTTATGACGTGGCTGTATGATTGTAATACATCCACTCAATAAATCTACCAGTGTACTGGTGCTCGGCACACATCTCAGACCTGTTTGAAAACTTGTGCTGCTGCCTCCAACGATTTGCTGCTGCCCTACAGTGGCGGACTCCCAGGGAGTATGCCCCCTGCCAGATGCGGCAGGTTGCCCAATGCCACGCTTTCCCCTGCATCTACCACTCATCTTTTACTTACTCGGAAAAAAATGCACCTGTACCAAACGGTTTACTTGGTAAATAGCATGTACTACCAGAATTAAACCAGAATTAAAAGCACCATTTCTGTGTTTGCAGATGACACCAACCTATGTAATAGAATTTAGTCCATACTGGATGTCGATAATCTACAAGCAGACTTGGATGTACTGTTTGATTGGGCAGCCAAGTGGCAAATGACATTTAATATAGATAGATGTAAAATTATGCACTTGGAAGCTAACAACATGCATGCTTTATACTGTCTAGGCAGAATACATTTGGGGTGGTCAGAAGTGGAAAAGGATCTGGGGGTTCTGGTAGATCATAGGCTTAATAACAGCATACGATGCCAAGCTGCAATATCTAAAGCTAGTAAAGTACTTTCTTGTATTAAAAGAGAAATAGACTGCAGAGATGGAGACATTATCCTGCCCCTGTACAAAGCATTGGTCAGACCACATCTGGAAATTGCAGTTCAGTTTTGGGCAACAGTTCACAAAAAGAACATTGCCGAATTGGAGAGAGTGCAGAGAAGGGCAACTAAATTACCGTTTTTCCCTGATGATAAGGCATCCCCATCAAATAAGCCACCCCCTGATTTTTGCTCAAACAATTAAAATAAAGCACCCCCCGCAAATAAGACAGGTATCCCCCGATACCTGATACTGTGTGCCTCTGTGTGACTCCTCGATGCTGGCTGCAGTGCAGAGTGAAACTGAAAGTAACTTCAAAGGACAAGCAAGCTGCTGATCCCTGCCCTAACAGAGTCTGTTACCCATTCATTAGAACACCGGATAGGGAATCCCCCTCCTCCGCAGTGTCTTGGGAGGAAGGGGATCCCCCATCAGAGATCTCCCCATGGCAGCCGAAGGGAGCCACAACAAGGAGGCTGAAGAGCCGTATGCGGCTCCGGAGCCACAGGTTGCAGGCCCCTGTCTTATAGGGTTTTATATATGGATATGTTTATTTCCCTAGTGGTTGAACTTGATGGACTTATGTCTTTTTTCATCCTAACCTACTATTTAACTATGTATTTTTTTGAGAGAAATACAGAAATTTGTATGGCTTTTTTGATAAATAGCAAGTGCTATCAGAATGAAATGTCTATTTTTTGTAAGAGAAATTCAGACATTTTTCTGTTTTTTTGATAGATAGCAAGTGGGATCAGAATAAAATATCTCTATTTTTGAGAGAAATACAGACATTTTTCTGGCTTTTTTGATAGATAGGAAGTGCGATCAGAAAATACAGAAATTTTCTTGAATTTTTTGATAGCAAGTGCTATCAGAATAAAGATTCTTTATTTTTTAAGAGAAATACAGAATTTGTTCTGGCTTTTTTTGATAGATAGCAAGTGGGATCAGATTAAAATATCTGTAATTTTTTTAGAGAAATACAGAAATTAGTCTGGCTTTTTTGATAGCAAGAGGTAGCAACAAAAACTGCACAATCTATATATTTCAAGATATACAGAAGGCTCCTAAGCTGTCCCTGTCACAATGCACAATGGCTTTTGTGATAGATTTGTGATAGATTGCAAGAGGTATCAGAAGGAAATATCTCTATTTAGTCGAGAATAGGACAGAAATGTTTCCTGCCTTTTTTGATTAATAGCAAGAGGTAGCAACCAAAACATGCACAATCTGTAAATTTTGAGATATACAGAAGGCTACTAACCTGTCCATGTCACAATGCACAATGGCTTTTGTGATAGATTGCAAGAGGTATCAAACTAAAATATCTCTATTTTTTTGGACAGTAGGATAGAAATTTTTCTGGCTTTTTTGATAGAAAGCAAGTGGGATCAGAATAAAATATCTGTATTTTTTTTTAGAGAAATAAGGACATTTTTCTGGGTTTTTGGATAGATAGCAAGTGCTATCAGAATGAAATATCTGTATTTTTTTCAGAGCTATACAGACATTTTTCTGGCTTTTTTTATAGAAAGCAAGTGGGATCAGAACAAAATATCTGCATTATTTTTTTTTGGGAGAAATACAGAAATTGTTCTGGCTTTTTTTTGATAGATAGCAAGTGGGATCAGATTAAAATATCTGTAGTTTTTGAGAGAAATGCAGAAACTAGTCTGTTTTTTTATAGCAAGAGGTAGCAACAAAAACTGCACAATCTGTATATTTCAAGAAATACAGAAGGCTCCTAAGCTGTCCCTGTCACAATGCACAATGGCTTTTGTGATAGATTTGTGATAGATTGCAAAGGTATCAGACTGAAATATCTCTATTTTAGGAGAATAGGACAGAAATGTTTCCTGCCTCTTTTGATTAATAGCAAGAGGTAGCAACCAAAACATGCACAATCTGTATATTTTGAGATATACAGAAGGCTTCTAACCTGTCCATTTCACAATGCACAATGGCTTTTGTGATAGATTGCAAGAGGTATCAAACTAAAATATCTGTATTTTTTTGGACAGTAGGACAGAAATTTTTCTGGCTTTTTTGATAGAAAGCAAGTGGGATCAGAATAAAATATCTGTATTTTTTTGGACAGTAGGACAGAAATTTTTCTGGCTTTTTTGATAGAAAGCAAGTGGGATCAGAATAAAATATCTGTATTTTTTTAGAGAAATAAAGACATTTTTCTGGGTTTTTGGATAGATAGCAAGTGCTATCAGAATGAAATATCTGTACTTTTTCAGAGCTATACAGATGTTTTTCTGGCTTTTTTATAGAAAGCAAATGGGACCAGAATAAAATATCTGTATTTTTTTTGAGAGAAATACAGAAACTTTTCTAGCTTTTATGATAGATAGCAAGTCGGATCAGAATAAAAAATCTGGGATTTTTTGAGAGAAATACAGAAAGTTTTCTGGCTTTTTTGATAGCAAGTGCTATTAGAATGAAATATCTGTATTTTATTGAGAGAAATACAGAAATGTTTCTATCCTTTTTGATAGCAACTGGGACTAGAATAAAATATCTGTATTTTTCTTTTAAAAAATACAGAAATTTTTCTGGCTTTTTTGCTAGATAGCAAGTGCTATCAGAATGAAATATTTGATTTTTTTAAAGAGAAATACAGAAATTTTTCTGGCTTTTTTGATAGCAAGTGCTATCAGAATGAAGATTCTGTATTTTTTGGAGAAAAATACTTAAATTTTACTGGCTTTTTTGATGGATAGCAAGGGGGATCCTAATAAAATATCTGTATTTTTTTGGGAGAAATACAGAAATTTTTCTGGCATTTTTGATAGATAGCAAGTGGGATCTGAATGAAAACATCTGTATTATCTTGAGAGAAATACAGAATTTTTTCTGGCTTTTTTGATAGCAAGTGGGATCAGAATAAAATATTTTTATTTATTTGTGAGAAATATAGAATTTTTTCCTGGCTTCTTTGAATCATAGGAAATGGGACCAGAATAAAATATGTGTATTTTTTTTTTTTTTAGAGAAATACAGAATTTTTTATGGCTTTTTATTAGAAAGCAAGTGGGATCAAAATAAAATATCTGTATTTTTTTTAGAGAAATACAGAAATTTTACTGGCTTTTTTGATAGCAAGTGGGACCAGAATAAATTATCTGCATTATTTTTAGAGAAATACATAAATTTTATGGCTTTTTTGATACCAACTGCTATCAGAATGAAGATTCTGTATTTTTTGGGAGAAATACAGATTTTTTCTCTGGCTTTTTTGATAGATAGCAAATGGGATCAGAAATAAAATATCTGTATTTTTTGAGAGAAATACAGAAATGAGTCTGGTCTTTTTGATAGCAAGGGGTAGCAACAAAAACTGCACAATCTGTATATTTCAAGATATACAGAAGGCTCCTAAGCTTTCCCTGTCACAATGCACAATGGCTTTTGTGATAGATTTGTGATAGATTGCAAAAGGTATCAGACTGAAATATCTCTATTTTTTGGAGAATATGACAGAAATGTTTCTGCCTTTTTTGATCAATAGCAAGAGGTAGCAACCAAACCATGAACAAGGTATGTATTTTGAGATATACAGAAGGCTCCTAACCTGTCCATGTCACAATGCACAATGGCTTTTGTGATAGATTGCAAGAGGTATCAAACTAAAAAACCTCTAGTTTTTGGACAGTAGGACAGAAATTTTTCTGGCTTTTTTGCTAGAAAGCAAGTGGGATCAGAATAAAATATCTGTATTTTTTTAAGAGAAATACAGGAATTTTCCTGGGTTTTTGGATAGATAGCAAGTAGGATCCTGATAAAATATCTGTATTTTTTTGGGGAGAAATACAGAATTTTTTCTGGCGTTTTTGATAGATAGCAAGTGATATCTGAATAAAACATCTGTATAGAAGGGGCGTGTCCTGATGGCGGCGGAGTAGGACGCTAAGGATCCGAGCTCCTTGTCCCGTCTGGGGGAATTACTCTTTATCAGTGCTGCAGCGCCTCTTTTTCTATCATTATGGGCCCCAGAACTAAGGGGGCACAAAAGGCACGCTCAAGAGGGGGCGATTCCTCCTCTGAAGGCATCTCCAGCTTCTTCCCTGTGGGAAGGTGCGGGGATTGAGACAAGGCTACAAAGCCGGGGGCTTGATTTTTGAAGTCAGCCGACGGGCAGGCACCGTCGGTGCGGAGCACGCAGGGGGCCGAATTACAGCAAGATCCCGCTACACAGGGGTCGGATGACTCCAGCATCCCACCATCAGAGGTATGTCATGCATCCCCCATCCTCAGCCCCTGTATGTCACCCTCCTCAGCAACATCCTCGGACCATTGCCCAGCAAATCCAGATGTCATGGAACAGTGGGACTGGAAGGCCCATCTCCATGCCTTACCTACCAGACAGGACTTAGAGCACAGTATAGGGCGTCTGGAAGCGAGCTGCAAGGCAGAGTTTAATGCATTGCTCGAATCTGTACAACAAGTTACCAGCGCTACCACAGCTCTGCAAACCCCGATGTGCTGACCTTTCTTCACAAGCAGCATCACACGCGGATAAACTGGAATGCCATGAGGCCCAAATTAATATGTTGTATCTGTTGCATGATGATGCTGAAAACCGCAACAGGCGGAATAATATACGTATACGGGGTTTACCTGAAACTGTACAGAATTCAGAATTGCTCACGGCAGCCTACACTATATTTGCTAAGCTTCTTGCTGTCCCATCTGATGTTGATATAGAGATAGATCGGATACATAGAACCCTGGGCCCACGCAGTACGAATCCGCAACGCCCTAGAGATGTTATCTGTCGGATCCATTTTTTTAGAACCAAGGAAGATATGAAAAAAGCTAGAGAATCTTCCAATATTGAATACCCTGGGGCACAGATAAAATTGCTGCCTGATCTATCTAAACATACTCTGGATCTTCGCAGGGCTCTTAAACCGCTTTTAACAGTTCTTCGTGAACGGAACATCCCATCTAGATGGGGGTTTCCCTTTCATCCTATTATCCGATCGGGAGGTAGAACTCTTGTTCTTCACGAACCATCGTCCTGCCCCATATCGTACGAGATCTGCATCTTCCGGATATCCTATTACCCGAATGGCCTACAGCGGCTTCACTTCTCAACATCCTCTACCTGCCATCAACATTTTTCTATTTGTGTTTTTTAGGGATCTCAGGACACCTTCAACACTGTTTTTGGACTTTCTATTGCCATCCTAACTTTTTTTTTTGGTTTTTTTCTTTGGCTACTATGCATCACCAGAATACCTCTGACATCAACTTATCCTGCCACCTGCCATGTTTGGCCGAGAGGACAGCCCGCCTTTGTATGGAGACTTTATGTTCCTGTGCAAGACGTTTCTCCTCCACAGTGGGGCTTTCATTCATTGGTAGCTATGTTGAGCGATACTTATTTAACATCTATCGTTACTTACTCTGCTGTTAGTTGGATGGCTATTTCTGCCTGCCCTTTTGCTCCTGCGGTTCATTATTTTGTGGGCCTACTGGGGGGCGTGTGAGCTATTTTGCTCTCGCCCCCCTAGTTGGTCCTTTTATGGGACCTAAGATGTTGTATAAATGACTATTTTGGCGGGAACTTGGTCAATTGCTTATTTAATGTTGATGTCTTTTGATTTATGCTTGTTTAATGTTGATGTCTTTTGATTTATGCTTGTTTAAAATTGATGTCTTTTGATTTATGCTCTAAATTTTAGTTAATGTGATCATAGGACTGTTTAGTTTACTGGGCGCATGCCCAGGGGTTGCTCATTCTGTATGTTGTTTTTGGTTTTGCAGGTTCCCCCAGGCGGGACCTGTTTTTTTTATTTGTTGCTTGTCTGCTCGCCTCCCCCCGCTGCGCACAGACACTTTCCCCACATAGGCCCTCGCCTTACAGGCAGGGATTTGGGATCTTTGGGATCCCACTCTAGTTTTTCACCCCAAGGTCGAGGTTTAGCCCGCCTCGCCTGCCTGATGTCCCTCCCCTGACCCACTTCCCCCTGAATAAAAGGAACAACACAAGTTTTGAGAATCCGCACCCTCAATGTGAAGGGTTTTAATAGCCCTAACAAGCGCTCTCAAGTGCTTTATGCCCAACATAAAGAGAGAGTGCACATCCTACTCCTGCAGGAGACCCATTTCCCCTCTACTAGAATCCCCTCTCTCCGCAATCGTTAATATACTGTTTGGCACCACAGCTTCAATCCTGAGCCTAGAACTAAGGGGGTCTCCATAGCTTTCCATAAAACATTGCCTGTCCAGATAATTGGCTCCCGCTCTGATCCGCAGGGCAGATTTCTGATCCTCAGAATTTCTCTTTGGGATAAGAATTTTAAGTTGGCCTCTTTTTATGCCCCTAATCATCAACCCACTGTGGCTCTCATGCAGTACCTGGCAACTCTGAAGGGGTTCGCCGAGGGATCTATCATAGTGGGCGGCGACCTGAGTTGTGCTCTGGATCCCCGGATTGATACCTCCACGGGGAAAACCCCCTGTATCCTATTCTAAATTGAACTCCCTTCGTTCTAGACTACAGGATTATACCTTTTACTTCTACCCACACAACATGTACTCCCGTATAGATTAAATTTTGGCGAGCCACTCTGTACTTGATTGGAATCCTATTACTTCTATAGACTCATGTCCTTGGTCCGATCATTCCTCAGTATCCCTCTCACTCCAGATGCCTCAAATGGGCCCTAGAGAATGGAACTGGAGGTGTAATGACTCCCTGTTCAAGGTCTCTCTTTGTGCGAAGGCGGTTTTAGAAGCGATTACCAATTTTATAGGGGACCATGTTTCGGACCCCACTCCCCTACTTTTGCAGTGGGAGGCTATGAAGGCGGTGGTTCGAGGGGTCCTAATTCAACAAGGAACTCGGCTTAAATGGATCAGGCTACAGGATATTACACTTACTTGTGATAAAATTCGCTCCTTGGAACACCTACATAAACAAAACATGACCCCAGCTGTATTTTTAGAACTGACTGCTGCTAGGACTCACCTTTTGAAGCTGTACGACCTATCATACCAACGCCACCGGGATTGCTTCCGCAAATTAATTTATCAGTATGGGGATAAATGTGGCCAATTGTTAGCACGGGGCTTACACCCTCGCACTTCCACTACTTATATTCCATCTATCCGGACCGCTAATGGCGGCTTAACATCCATACCTAAGGAGATCTTAAAAACTTTTCATAACTACTATGCCGATCTCTGTCAAATCCGCCCTGCCCATGCAAGTCCATCCCCCCTGCAAGATTATATAACTAAAACTGCTCTCCAGACGCTAGATTCTGAGGTGATATCGCAATAGGAGTCTCCGTTTTCTGAGGAGGAGGTCTCTGCCGTTTTACGCGCTACACCGACGGGGAAAAGCCCTGGCCCTGATGTCTTTTTTCTCGTTCCTTTTATGAATAAGGTGTTCACGTCCATCTCCGCCGATACGCCATTCCCTTCGCAGCGTTTGGAAGCTCATATTACGGTCCTTCCTAAACCTGGCAAAGACCATACAGCTTGCTCTAATTATAGACCCATATCTTTGATCAACGTCAACGCAAAATTTTTTTCTAAATTGATTGCCAATATATTATCTCCTCATATGCCCTCACTAATTCATATGGATCAAACTGGGTTTATCTATGGAAGGGAAGCCAGGGATAATACTATTAAGACTATCCTTTTGACCCAATTTGCTAAGTCTACGGGTACTCCTATGTGTTTACTGTCCATAGAGACTGAAAAGGCCTTTGATAGGGTTTGTTGGGAGTTTATGTATTCAGCGTCATGTCAGATAGGCTTGGGCCCCAGCATGGTCACTACAATTGCGGCTTTATATTCCTCACCAAGGGCCGGGTGCGGGTTAACGGCACCCTCTCTGATTCTTTTCCAATTAAGAACGGCACAAGACAGGGATGTCCTCTTTCCCCATTGCTCTACGCATTAGTTATGGAACATTTAGCTGTGGCCTTGCGTCGCAATCCGGATGTTAAAGGGATCAAGATAGGAGATACCCATTATAAACTCTCCTTATATGCAGATGATCTTTTGCTATATATAACATCCCCTCATGTCACGTTGCCCTCGGTACTGAAGGAATGTGCTGAATTCGGATTGCTCAGCAATTTTAAGGTCAACTACTCCAAGTCCGAACTTCTAAATATTACCTTAAACTCGACTCAAATGTACACTATACACAATAATATGTCCTTTTGGATTTGTCCTAATGCTATCAAGTACTTAGGTATAATGATACCATTGGACCATTCCGCTTTGTTCACACTTAATTATTCCCAAGCATATAATAGAATTCAATCCGACCTTCAGAAATATGATTCCCTGCCTCTTTCCTGGTTTGCTCGCATAAATACTCTAAAAATGGACATTGTCACCAGATTGTTATATATATTCCAAACGGTCCCCATATTTTTACCAACTGCATATCTGCGTAAAATACAGAGGTTGTTTTTACAATTCCTATGGCATAAGAAGCGCCCCAGATTGGCATTCGGCATATTGGTTAAATCCAAATGTAGAGGAGGGGTGGGGGCCCCTGATATTGCTTCCTACTATAGGGCATCGGTTTTAGTGCGCCTGACAGACTGGTTTCACAGCCGGGAGTTAAAGGAATGGGTGCTGCTGGAAGAATTTTTGTCTCCATTGAGTCTCTGGTCTTTGCCATGGTTGGACCGGTCGTTACTACGGCTGACATCCCCCATACCTCCACTTACTATGGATTTATTACGTATTTGGGATATTATCCTTAGATTTGGCAAATTGTCTACGAGTCCGGGGCCCATGACACCACTGTTGGATAACCCAGCATTTCCACCGGCAAAGAGGGCCGCCAAATTTTTATCTTGGTCCGCCTCTGAACACCGTCACCGTCACCCCTTTATCCTCCCTAGACCTTCCACACAGAAGTAAGTTGCTATCCTGGCTTTCGTACAGGCAGTTATTGTCTTTTGTAGCTTCTTTTCCCGATCCATCCTTATTGCACAGAAATATGACGGAATTTGAGCAGCTCATTAGCTCATCCGCTCGCCCTCCCCATATTGTTTCAAGGCTATACGAGCTATTTACACAAAATCCTGAGTCTATAGCTACTATATACACCAGATATTGGGAGAGGGAATTGACTGGCCTCATAACTGCAGATGACTGGGAAATATCGTTTACACTCACACACAAGCTGGCATTGACTTGTAAAGCCCAGGAGGTTAACTATAAAATTTTGTCTAGATGGTATTACTGTCCTGTGGATATGCATAGAATATCTCCCACAAACTCGGATCGCTGTTGGCGATGCCTGTCGCATAGGGGGACAATGCTTCATATTTGGTGGGAATGCTCAAAGTTATCTCGTTTTTGGGATATGATTATTCAGATCTTCAATGACTGCTATGGTTCTACTGTACCCAACACCCCTAATGTGGCTCTTTTGTCTATGATCCCGGGCCCTGCATCATTTTCTTACGGCAGCTAGGGTCCTTATTCCGAGATTGTGGAGGTAACCTGTTGCTCCCTCTATAGCGGACTGGGTATCCGAACTTGAAAAAATCCGCCATATGGAAATGCTGGTGGCAGAAGATGATGACAGAATGGAACAATTTAAAATAGTTTGGTCCACGTGGGATTGGTTTAAAGAATCTCCAGCTGTACTTATCCTAATGGGCCTGTACATATATTAGGGTGCTCTATTTGTATTGAGGGTCTTTTTATGTTTCCTCCAACCTTGTGGGGTGTATATTTTCTCTTTCCCCTCCCTTCCCAACCCTCACCCCCTGGGCTGCATTGTTTTTATTTTGTTTTATTATTATTGTTCTTTGTTAAAAGATATTTATATAAATATATATTAATATAAGCGGCTAAAACTTGTTAGAGCATCATTTATGTTGTGTGCCTCTATGAGTATTTCAGTTATTGTTTGTATATTTGTGTTGATTTAGCTTATTCTGTATCATGAGGGCTTTTGACGGTTTACTATTATGATTGTCAGAGTATATGATCTGTTAAGGTTGTGTACTTTATGTTTTTACTGATTCACTGCCGTCCGGGTAATTAAGATATCTGTGTTTTATGTTATAACGTTTGCTATGTATGTTTGTTTATTTTTTACTGAAAACTCAATAAAACTAATTGACACAAAACATCTGTATTATCTTGAGAGAAATACAGAAATTTTTCTGGCTCTTTTGATAGCAAGTGGGATCAGAATAAAATATCTTTATTTATTGAGAGAAATACAAAAACATTTCTGGCTTTATTGATAGTAAGTGCTATCTGAAAGAAATACCTGTATTCTTTGGAGAGAAATACATTTTTATGGCTTTTTTGATAGATAGCAAATGGGATCAGAATAAAATACCTGTAATTATTTGTGAGAAATATATATTTTTTTCTGGCTTCTTTGAATCATAGGAAATGGGACCAGAATGAAATATGTCTATGTTTTTTTAGAGAAATACAGAAATTTTTCTGGCTTTTTTAATAGAAAACAAGTGGGATCAAAATAAAATATGTGTATTTTTTTTTAGAGAAATACAGAAATTTTTCAGGCTTTTTTGGTAGCAAGTGGGACCAGAATAAAATATCTGCATTATTTTTAGAGAAATACAGAATTTTTTTTGGCTTTTTTGATAGCAACTGCTATCAGAATGAAGATTCTGTATTTTTTGAGAGAAATACAGATTATTTCTGGCTTTTTTTGATAGATAACAAATGGGATCAGATTAAAATATCTGTACTTTTTGAGAGAAATACAGAAATTAGTCTTGTCTTTTTGATAGCAAAAGGTAGCAACAAAAACTGCACAATCTGTATATTTCAAGATATACAGAAGGCTTCTAAGCTTTCCCTGTCACAATGCACGTCTTTTGTGATAGATTTGTGATATATTTGCAAGAGGTATTAAACTAAAAAATCTTAAACTCATAATTTCTACTTTACATAGAAGGGTACACATCTCTATTATTTAAAGTAAAAATTTTGTTTGTTCCTTTTTTTTTTTTAAGTGCAACAAACTCTATATTTTAACTGAAAAAGTTGGGATCGTCTTATACACACAGTTGTCTTATACGCCGAAAAATAAGGTATTTGTATTTTTTTAAGAGAATTACAAAAATTTTTCTGCCTTTTTTGATAGCAGGTGCTATCAGAATACAAAATCTGTATTTTTTTGAGGGAAATACAGACATTTTGCTGGCTTTTTTGATAGAAAGTGGGATCTGGATAAAATATCTTTAATTGTTGGAGAAAAATACAGAAATTTTTCTGGCTTTTTTGATAGATAGCAAGGGGAATCAGAAAAAAAATCTGTATTTTTTTGGGAGAAATACAGAAATTTTTCTAGCTTTTTTGATAGCAAGTGGGATCAGAATAAAACATCTATATTTTCTTGAGAGAAATACAGAAATTTTTCTGGCTTTTTTGATAGTAAGTGGGATCAGAATAAAATATATTTATTTATTGAGAGAAATACAGAAATGTTCCTGGCTTCTTTGATTGATAAGAAGTGGGACCAGAATAAATTATCTTTACTTTTTGAGAGAAATACAGAAATTTGGCTTTTTTTTATAGCACATGCTATCCGAATGAAATATCTGTATTTTTTGAGAGAAATACAGAACTTTTTCTGGCTTTTTTGATGGCAAGTGGGATCGAAATAAAATATCTGTTTTTTTGTGAGAAATTCAGAATTTTCTCTAGTTTTTTTGATCAATAGCAAGTAGGACCAGAATAAAAAATCTGTATTTCTTTTAGAGAAATTCAGAATTTTTTTTGGCTTTTTTGGTAGCAAGTGGGATAAGAATAAAATATTTGTATGTTTTTGAGAGAGTTACAAACATTTTTCTGGCTTTTTTGATAGCAGGTGCTATCAGAACACAATATTTGTATTTTTGAGAGAAATACAGACATTTTTCTGGCTTTTTTGATAGCAAGTGGGATCAGAATAAAATATCTGTATTTTTTGTGAGAAATGCAGAATTTTCCCTAGTTTTCTTGATCAATAGCAAGTAGGACCAGAATAAAAAATCTGTATTTTTTTTAGAGAAATACATAAAGTTTTCTGTGTGTTGATTGCAAGTGGCATCAGAATAAAATATTCTAACTTTTTTGAGGGAAATACAGAAATTTTTCTGGCTTTTTTGATATCATGTGGGACCAGAATAAAATATGTGCTATCAAAATGAAAAATCTGTATTTTTTGAGAAAAATACAAACATTGTTCTGGCTTTTTTGATAGGAAGTGGGATCGGAAAAAAATATCTGTATTTTTTTTAGGGAAATACAGAATTTTTTCTGGGTTTCTGAATAGATAGCAAGTGGAATCAGAATAAAATATCTGTATTTTTTTAGAGAAATACAGATTTTTTTCTGTCTTTTTTGATAGCAAGTGGGATCAGAATAAAATATCTCTATTTTTTGAAAGAAATACAAAATTTTTTCTGTCATTTTTAATAGAAAGTGCTATCAACATGAAATATCTCTATTTATTTTTAGAGAATTACAGAAAATTTTCTAGCTTTTTTGATAGCAAGGGGAATCAGAATAAAATATCTTTATTTTTTTAAGAGAAATGCAGAATTGCAGTCATTTTTGATAGAAAGTGCTATCAACATGAAATATCTGTAGTTTTTTTGATAGTACAGAAGATTTTCTGGCTTTTTCAATAGAAAGCAAGTTGGATCTGAATAAAATATCTGTATTTTTTTAGAGAATTACACAAATGTTTCTGTCTTTTTGACAGCAATTGGGACCAGAATAAAGTATCTTTACTTTTTTGAGAGAAATACAGAAATTTGGCTTTTTTAATAGCAAGTGCTATCAGAATGAAATATCTGTATTTTTTGAGAGAAATACAGGAATTTTTCTGGCTTTTTTGATAGCAAGTGGGATCAGAATAAAAGTTGTTTGATGACCAGCAAAAGCTCTGAAGTAGTATCTCCTGCAAAGTCCTCTTCCCCGGGGTCTCAGACCCCTGCACCCCCAGACTGCAAACCCAAGGTTCATTTACCGGAGTACTTTGAGGGAGAACGAAAGAAATTCGATCTTTCAAGAGTTGTTGGTTATTGCTTTTTGACTTACAGCCACGAACATACCCTACGGTTGTCATACGGATCAAAGTGGTGATCTCACTACTGGTGGCTGAGCTGCAGGCATGGGCTTTCCACCTGATGGAAAAAGGTGACCCCCCTTCTTTACTCCTTGCATGGTTGTTTCACTGCTATGTAGCCGTGTATGTTGACCCTAGTAGTGCAGCTTCAGGAGAATTAACCCTTGCACATTACGCCAAGGCCCTCATCCTGTTGAAGTCTACATTGCAGAGTTTAGGGTAGCCTCCACAGACACGTCTTGGAATGAAGCAGCACTCCGCTTCCAATTTCGCCAATTTCGCAAAGGCCTTTCTGAACAAATCAAGGATGATCCAGCCCATGTCCCCATCCCTGAGTCTTTAAAAAAAAGATACTGTTGGGTTGGTGACTTAGATCGATCGTCGTCTGAGAGAGATAGAATATGAGAAAGGGGATGCTGTCAAAACCTCCAGTCGAGTACAGCTGCCTAATAAAGCTAATAAACCACCCTCAGAGGGAGAGGAACCTATGCAAATTGGGACTATTTATCCACCCTTCTCTGACACAGAAAGCAGCGGCGTAGAGATGAAAGACTTTGTATTGCGGTGCTGCGAGACACTTCCGTTTATTTGCCCACATCGCCCAGCGGGTAAACCTCACTTACAGACCTTTATAAGGTTATCCCTTAATGACTGTGGAAAAAAGTTTATATCCATATCCCTTCTTCAGTGTCCAGGAGGTCTCGCTGAGACATACGCAATTATTGATTCCGGCGTGACTGGCTGTTTCATGGACATAAGAAAGAAAGCAGTTTAAGAAAGTAAGCCTTCCCATCGCTATTTCATTGGCTGATGGTTTCATTCCCCATACTAGGCCAATTACCACTTGTACCACTCCAACGGAGGTACATACCCCTTCGGGGCATCATGAGCACTTATCTTTTGAAATGCTATCTTCACCTTTGGAACAATCTTGGCTGCTGATCCATGATCCTGGTCCAAAGGGTACCATTTTTTTTTCTTCTACGTTTTGCCAGCAGAACTGTTTCCATGAGATCAAAGAATCCTTAGTCGTGGCTACCTTGTCTTTGGAACAGGAAGCATTCTCCCAGAGGTTTACAAAGAATTTGTAACCATCTGGTTTACAAAGGGCTGATACCTTGCCCACTCATAGACCATATGACTGCCTTATCGATTTACTGCCAGGGTCTACCATACCTATGGTCAGATTTTCCCACTTTCCGATCCAGAACTCCTGGCACTGAAATCCTACATCGAAGGAAAGCTTGCCAAAGGATTCACCTGACTTTCATGTTCACCCGCTGGAACCCGTATCTTCTTTGTAGGAAAGAAAAATGGTTCCCTGCGACTATGTGTCGAATATCATGCTCTGAACCAGATAACCATCAAGAATCGATACCCACTTTCTCTTTTATCTGAACTGTTCCAACGGCTCCATACAAGCAAGAATATTTTCCAAGTTGGATGATCCGCATCAGGCAGGGGGATGAATGGAAGACTGCCTTTCACTCCCAGTAAGGGCATTTCGAGTACCTTGTATTGCCCTTCGGGCTGTGTAATGCCGGTCCTTACAAAGTTTTGTTAATGACATTTTTAACTTCTAGAGGGGACTCTTCACCCAATTGTGATATGGACAGATCATAAGAATCTGGAGTACTTATGGGCTGCCAAGTGTCTCCGGCCTTGTCAGGCCCGTTGGTCCCTCTTCTTCACACGGTTCAATTTTCACATATCATACCGACCAAGAATGGGAAGCCAGATGCCTTGTTTCGAAATTCGCCTGAACGTGGAAAACTGGTCTTTCCAGATAGTCATTTTCTCCTGTTGGAGACACAATTATTGTATCAAATCAAGGAGACCTCCAAGACACTTTCGCCTGGTACAGAGGAACCCTTAAATGGAGAAGCAGGCTTTCTGTTGCATCAAGGAAAAATCTTTGTCCCAATTCCCTTTACGGACTCTTGTCCTTCAAAGCATGCATGCCTATGCCATGGCTGGACACTTCAGTTCCCCCAAGACTATTGAACTAACCGCAATTTCTGGTGGCCTGCTTTAAACAAGGATTGTACCGAGTTTGTCCGAAGATGTAATGTATGTGCTAGAAGCAAAGGACAAACAGCGCTTCCCATGGGGCTCCTGAGACCTCTACCAATACCTAATCGGCCATTAGATAACATCTCAATGGTCATCATAGTAGAACTTCCCGTCGGAGGGATTTACCACCATCTTGGTGGTGGTGGATCGTTTCACCAAAAGGGAGTCACTTTATTCCAAGGGATTACCCTCTGTTCCTGATCTTGCCAGGATTTTCATCAGGGAGTTTTTTCATCCTCCAGGTTTCCCACAACAGATTGTGTCAGATTGAGGGTCACAATTTATGGCAAAATTCTGGGTTCAACTGCGTAAGTGTCTCCAGATTGATGTGGCATTCTCATCGGCCCATCATTCTCAATCTAATGGCCAAACGGAGCACATTAATCAGGTACTGGAGCAGTATCTTCATTGTTACTGCTCATTTCTTCAAGACGATTGGGTGTGTCTGCTAACTCTAGCCGAATTTGCTCCTAATAATGCAATGCATACTTTTACCAAGATGTCTCCCTTTTTGGCCAATTTCGGGTTCACCCGAACATGTTTCCTGACCTAACACCTAACCGATCTGTTCCGGCAGTGCAGACGTTAACCTCAGAACTGAAGCATGTTCATCAGGAACTTCAGTAGAACTTAAAACCGGGACAAGAACGGCAAAAGAAGAATGCAGACAGACATCGGCGACCTCACCCCAATTTCGGATCGGATAAAGTCTGGCTCTCTAGTGCCCACCTCTGTTTACATTGCCCCTCCAAGAAGCTGGGTCACAAAATTAAGGGTCCTTTTTCTATCACGAAGCAGATCAACCCAGTGGCCTATCAATTACTCCTTTCACGCACCATGAACCTGCACCCTTTTTTCTATGTTTCTCCGGTAAAATAAGTGAACCTGGACAGAGTCCAAATGGCAGAACCTCTACCCATTTTTGTGGACGGAGAAGAGGAATTTGAGGTAGAGAGAATACTGGACTCTCGAAAAAGAGGTAAAGGCATACATTACCTTATCAAGTGGAAAGGGTTTACACTGGAAGAAAGCTCATGGAAGCCTGCAACATCGGTACATGCCACCCGGTTAGTGAATGACTTTCACCAGCAGAAGGCATCCAGAGGCCGCCCTTAACCCCCCTAGCGGTATTCCCGAGTGTGACTCGGGGTGGAAAAAATTGCAAAAAGCGGCAACCCCGAGTCACACTCGGGGTACCTTTGAGGGTCCCCCTTATCCTTATCCCCGCGCTCCAACGGTGATCTCGCGATCCCGCTGTGATGGCGGGGCGCTTCTCCGTCGGGGGGCGTGGCTGGGCGGGAAATTTAAAAGCAGATTACGGAGTGCACGCATCTGCAGTTAGATGCGATGCACCATGCAGGATTTTTGCTTGGTGCATCGCATCTAACTGCAGATGCGATCACCAATAGTAAATCCAGAGGGTGATACCAGCGAATATTTTCCGCTGGCAGCACCCCTTTGCTAACTTTTTAAAATTTTTTGCTAATTTTTTCTTTTTGCCAACATGTGCTAACTTTTTAAATTTTGTTATGCCAAAATGAAATTTTTTGCTTTTTTTTTTGTAAACATATATGCTGCTCTTTGTTTGCTAACATATTACCTTCACACTATAAAAGCACATATCCTAAAATTCATTTTTTATTTTGTTTTATGCAGGTACACTGGACAACAACAAGGTGCTCCGCACCTGAGGTTTGCAAGAAGCAGAAAATGGGAACCTGTGACCAAGGATGCCATTTGGCTGTTTTTGGGCTTGGTGATCCTGCAGGGAGTTGTGGGCAAACCCGTGCAGAAGTGGTACTGGTCCAAGAACTAAATGATTGCCACTCCATTCTTTGGCTCAGTTATGCCTGAATATCGCTTTTCCCTCATCATGAAGTACCTGCACTTCGCAAACAATGAGGAATTTGATGAAACTACCCATCCTGCACCCAAACTCAAGAAAATTTGGGAAGTTTCTCAAATGATTTTAAAAAATTTCCAGCAAACTTATGTGCTAGAAAGAGATGTCAGCATTGACAAAAGCCTAATGGCTTACAAGGGGAGGCTCAGCTGGGTGCAGTACATTGCGTCAAAGAGGGCCCGATTTGGCGTGAAAACCTACATGCTGTGTGAATCCTCATCTGGCTACATCTGGAACACAGTACTGTACACTGGAAAAGGGACACAGTTCAACCCCAGTTACAGCCATTACGGATTGGCCACATCTTCAGTGCTATCTCTCATAGAGCCATTGCTGGGTCAGGGCTATTATGTCACAACTGACAATTTCTACACCTCTCCTGAGCTTTATGAGTTCCTTCTGCGTCACAGAACAGATGCCTACGGAACCGTTAGGGCTAACCGGCGCAACCTGCCAGCACTGTTTGGAAAAGGAAAGCTGAAGACAGGAGAAATTGTTGCCTGGCAGAAAGGCAAAATGATGGCCCTGAGATGGCGTGACACAAAAGATGTGTGCCTGATGAGTACGGTCCATGATGCCTCCACCGTTCTGGTACACACAAAAAGTGGGAAAGAAGTGATGAAGCCACAGGTGGTGATTGACTACAATAACACCATGGGAGGTGTCGACAGAGCTGACCAAGCCATGACAGTCTACCCAGCGATGAGGAAACAGCAAAGGAAGTACTACAAGAAGATTTTCAGGCATCTAGTTGAGCAGTGCCTATGGAATGGCTACATTCTGTACAAAAAAAAAAAGTCAGAGGCCTTTGAATCATTCAGACTTCATTTTGCAAGTTTCCGAATCCATAGTCAAGAACCACCAAACACCATCAGTGGCTATGAATAGACCTGGACGTCATGCTTCCACCATTGTCAACCCAGAGCGCCTGACTTATGATTCTAATATAATAAATAAATATAATAATTATACCCGGGAGTTAATCCTAAGAATTACAGGCCCACAATATAAACAAAAATTTCTCCGCAAAAAAAATAGGATTACTTTTTGCATCAAAAAATGACAGAATTAGAACGCTAGGGGGGTTAAGGAGGGGGGATGTCTAAATGATCCACTTTGCACATGCTCAATGCGTATCCTTACTCTGCACATGCCCAGTGCGAGCTCCAATCAGAAACTAATGCGGCACTATATGAAGTGTCCCTGTTTTCCTTCCAGTGCGGATTGATCATGACAACCACCTGTTTCCTGGTTCCTGCTCCCAATTCCTGGTTCCTGCTTCTTGCTACTCATGTATTCTCCATTTCGCCTGATTACCCGTGTATTGTTCATCACTGTTTGTCTGCAAAGCTATTGGACATCGATCATTGCTATAAGTCTGCAAAGCTATTGGACAGTGATCATCATTGTTTGTCTGCAAAGCTATTGGATATTGCTCATCATTGTTTGCCTGCAAAGCTATTGGACATTGACCATCGCTGTAAGGCTTCAAAGCTTTTTGACATTGATCATCATTGTTTGTCTGCAAAGCTTTTGGACATTAATCATCATTGTTTGTCTGCAAAGCTACTGTACATTGATCATCGCTGTACGAGGGGGTGCTGAGAATTTCCTGGCATTGCCCCCTTCCAGATGAAATTGAAAAATGAGTATGGGGGCATATGACAGCCTAATATCCTGGTATGTAACTGTGCAAATATCAGGTCTTTGCGATTCCTAAAACTGTTTTTTCATTTAGTGAGAAGCTGTGATGGCAGAGGCACAAGCAAATTTTACGTTGTTGGAGTTACGGGCTGTCATGAAGTTTTTGTTTCTCCAGGGAAAGGAAGGACACTTCTCCCCAGTGTTTGTGACATCTCAGTGTGACTGTCCTTTGCTGACTTTCCCTGGAGAAACAAAAACTTCATGACGGCCTGTAACTCAGATTGCATGTGTGTGACCTCCCAGGCAATCGTCATCGATATTCCCTCACAACGGAGCTCTTCCTTCTGAAAGCTGACACCAAGTAAGTCAAAGATTTTCTTTACTATATTCACTTAAAGATAGCTCCCATTTAATAAACCCAATATTAGCTCAAAGGTTGGTCCAGCAATTACATATGTTTGAATCACAACATATTTCAACAAAGTGTTTTTTTTATTTTTTACTAAATTCAATATATGTAATATCTAAATATTTAGTAGTCATTACCTTGAATAGGTTTTTTACAATGTTATATGTAATCATATATTACCATTATTATTGTATTTTTCTAAAGGATCTACAGTATTGAAATTATGTATATGTATTGGATATGTACTGTTTGTATGTATAGGTAGTCCCCCGGTTACACACGAGATAGGGACTGTAGGTTTGTTCTTAAGTTGAATTTGTATGTAGGTCGGAACACCTACAGTTAGGACAGATGTCTCAACATATTAGTAGGCAGCATGGTGTCAGTTACTGTATAAAATCCTAAATGTGAGTTAATCACAAAGCAAAAAAAAAAGTAAAAAAATAATTTATGGAGCCTAGACATTCATCAACTTATGGAGCAAGCTTTGCTTTGATATGCAAAAAGAAACAACTGCAGAGTTTGGCTTGGTCATTAAAGAGTTACAAAAGGCTGCAGAAAGAGCTCAATCCTTAAGATCACCCACAACCTCAGCTGTGTTGAGCAAAAGATTTCTTCTGCAAGTCATGCAAATTGCCTGTCTGCCTCCTTTCTGTACAGGAACGAGCAGGGATGCCCTTTCGTATCTAGGAGTAATTCGTATGTCGGATGTTCTTAACCCCGGGACCACCTGTATACTTATTGATGCCTTGTATGCTATCCTTACCTATACAGACCGTACAGTCCCAAATATTCTACCCCTGAGGAAGCTATTATGCATTGGTACATGCGTTGGTACATGGTGCCTTACCGCCTACAAAAAATGTTGCCTTACTTATCTGACAAATGCTTCTGGGGATGTTCCATACATGGAACTTTACTGCATATATGGTGGGATTGCCCTAGGGTTATTAGTATTGATATTATACAGGATTTATATAGTGCCAACATATTACGCAGTGCTGTACATTAAATAGGGGGTTGCAAATGACAGACCAATACAGGGAAGCATTAATTTTTTTCTTTTTTTGGGGTGGGGGGGTAAGAGGATTATTTTTATTTGTTTGTTTATTTATGTATGTTTCTGTATGTTTGGGATATTTTTGTAAACTGTTTCATAAAAAAATCCAATACAAAATCTAATAAAAATTATTGTAAAGAAAGTTCTTGGTGGCAGTTGAAGGTGAATGGGCTACTTCCTTCCTAACAAGCTGTTAGGTAAAAAGGGAGGAAAAATATCAATTTTTCAGAAGAAAGCCGCACAATATTATTCAAACCAGGGTAAATATTTATATTCCTGTACACACCCAGTAAGTAATGCCTGATAACACTAAGCTAAATTCTAAATCTGTAAGGCTTTGTTCGGCATTTAGAAAAAAGAAAGCATTACATGTTAAACAGTAACTGTAACGACATGCTCTGTACAAACCATTTGTCATGTTTTTTTTCGATAGCAGTTTATATCAGCAATAATTATGTTCTAGTGTTCGCATCAGTAGCCATGTGTGGGTTTTATATTCGCATAAACAATCTCAACAAATTAAAAATACTAAATGCTATACCAAGTAAACCATTCCACAACATAGTTGTAATGTGAATTGATGGTGACATCACATGAATATACCACCAGCTCTGAGATGTCAATCTAGGCACACATTACTAAATTAATATTTTGTAAATTCATCAGTAAAGCATTCAGACCCAAATAGCCAGCAATATTGCTATGCAAATCTCAACTTCTAGAAAAGAGTCAAGTAAAACTCTTCAATAGAAAAGCATGCAGGCCATAGTGTGTTGGGTGTCTTTAGAATACATGTGCACTGGATAGCAGTGCAAGCATTTTTACCCTATAGTTAACATAATAAAAATGCAAAGTATTCCTATGTAGTGTTTTAAATTTTTCTAGCCCAGTGGTGCCCAACTTTTTTAAATCTGGGGGCCGCTGTTGACATTGGAATAAAACTTGCGGGTCACATTACATATAAACATTAAAGGTATATGTTTAAAACTAGAATAGTTTTAAATTAAAATTAAATTATTAGGGTAGCATGGTATGACAGGTATAGTTTTTCTTATCTTGTGATGGCGCTGCAGCAATAACATTTTAGGGGGAGTTAGCAACAACAGTCTCCCACTTGTCATACATTTTAATATACCTACAGCTCCCCTTTCAGGAGAAATTAGGATTCAAAGAACATATGCCCACATTTATATGTGACAGGGCACCATGATATGGTAAGATGATAACATTTTAGTGGTGAGGTAGCCATAAGAGTCCCCCACTTATCCTACATTTCCCTTCATCTACTGTTAAAGAGATATTGGGGTTCACAGAAGGTAAGTAGCTAGCGATGTGTGACAAGGTAGCATGGTATGACAGGTATAGTTTTCCTATCTTGTGATGGCACCAAAGTGATGAAATTTTAGGTGGAGTTAGCCATAAGAGTCCTGCACTTTCAGTCACATTTCACTTTTCTTACAGAGTAATTGGAGTTCATAGAAAGTAAGGTAACAGCTATGTGTGACAGGGTAGGCATGAAATGATAGGTATAACATTTTAATGGGGAATGGGGGGCAGCAAAAGGATTTTCTTACTGGCTTCCACATTTCCAGTGGCCAACATCCCTTAGTTCCAGAGAAATTGGGGTTCGTAGAAGGTGAGTGTCCAGCTATGTGTAACAGGCAGCCCACCAGCCACTTAGTCCCTTGCATCTGCGATTTGACTGCAGGCGGTAGAGTGGTATTGAGTGTCTCCCCTGAGCCAGGGTTCCATGGCATGAGGAAGGGATAACTGCACCGCAACCTTACCGCAAACCTGAATGAAGCCTTGGAAGTTTTGTGAACTTTAAGGGGCACCACAGCGCACAGACAATTGGCAATACCCTAATGTTCATTGCCCTAAGAGTGGCTTTCAGGGGGTCTCCAACATGCAAATTCAATTTGGGGACCCTGGTCCTGAAATAGCCCCCTTAATGTAAAAATATCCCTGATTGTCGTTAGGATTTTATGCTTGTGACCCCATATCTGGCAACTTGTTATGTATAGAGGGCTTAAATTTGGTTTAGTAGCATCTCTTAGTGTACCCTGAAAATGTCACATTTCTATGATAATCAGTAAAGGAGATATGAGGATTTTTTACATGAGAATAATGACAGCTACATGAACACAGACACAGCTCTCATGCTGCTGCTGGGATTATCTCACAGTACAATGTGTGCGGGGAGCAGCTCCCTCTCCTGGTAGCACGATCTCATTGAGGAACATAGTAGATGCATGTGCCCCATCCCCCGCAGGACAACAAGCAGAGAGGGAATGAGGAGAGGGTCAGATCTCACAGCTCCACAGGCCACCCCTGACCTAGCCTAATCAACAGTATTTAATAATCCTGACTATATTAGGTAAAAAAGAAATTGATATACAAAAATCACAGTGTAAACTTTTTCGCTGTCACCATTTAGAGAGCCCCAACCTTATGCATGTATATGAAAATACGCACACCCACAGTAATAGTATTATACATGTTGGGTATCGCAATGAACATTGTAGTGAGAGGAATCATGCTCAGATTAACCCCAAACTTAAACAGTGAAACATATCCATGTTGCATTCAATTCTTGACATGTTTTGTATCTATTTATTCTAATCTCACCTTTATTATATATATAAAAAAACACCATTGTGTTTGCATGCACTAAAAGTGTGTTTGGTTTTATTGCCGTAGTATTTTATTTTTTAAAAATATATAAGGTTATGGGATGTTAAGAAATCTTTAGGCCTAAAATGTGAATTTTAATATGTGCATGAAATGGGTTAAATACTTAGGAGCATGTGGAGGTTAAAGTGTATGTACAGCCAAAAATGATTAATTGAGCATTGGACAGAGAAGGAAAGGTTTAGAGCCTCTCTGGGTTTGTTTAGCTATTTTGGTTGGTGGTATAGTTTAAAGTTATCTCCCCCTAAACAAAATTTGTCAGATGATATGCTAAGTGCCATATTTTATAGCACAAGCAAGGCCCCCACAGAAATTGCCTCATCCTGGCTTCCTGTAGACCAATCTGACACAATGAACATTAAAAGTAAGTGGATTTCAGAAAAATGCCACTGCTGCGTTGATGGGTCAGAGGTGTTTTTTATGAGCGCTGGGGAGGAGAGACACTCTGCCCAATACATCTGTTTTCTCTCACTTTATCAAAACCACACAGAAATGATAATCAAATCTCTCTCAAATAACTGGATGGCTTAAAGAAGATCTGCACAGGCCCGAGGAGAGGGGGTCCAGCCTGTACATCGGTCTGGAGACTATGAAGCTCAAGGGGGCTCATGAAGCCCAACACATACAAAAACCTTTATTATAATTTGCACCTTTTATTTATTTAATTCATTAAATTTTTATTGTATTTTTTTAAAGTTTGCAAATCTGTTTAGTTTCAAAATTTAAAAGGGTTGTGGGTCACAGTGGTCAACAGTTTACTACGTAAGTAACATTCATGAAGGGTGCCCTAGGAGAAAAGAGGGTTCCGGGTGCAGTGAGAAAAAAGTAATCAGCTGGCAAACAAATACGTGGCATAGTCATTCAGGAAACACCACAAATTCAGGAAAGCAGGCTAAGTATTCAGTATTGAGTCTGATCCAGCAAAACAGATTACTTTTGGTTATGTAATTTAGAGTTTCACCAGGAAAAAGGCCAGGAAAGCACCTTCGTTCCGCAGACAATAAATGCTATTAAACTAATAAATGCTATTAAAAATAAACTATTTTACTATTATAAATATGTTACTTTATTATTAAATTTCTACCTCTTCATACTTATCTGAATGAATCAATGTAATCTACGACTGTTAGAAATAAATAATATTATACACACATACATGTGTGTAGAATTTCGTATAGGGGGCACACACACCTTCTTTGTATTGGGGCCTGGATTTTCTCTCTGCGGCCCTGTGGACAATTTTGCATTCTAATAACTGGATGAGGTTAAAACCTGCAATGAGGTTATTAAAGTATATCTAAATAAACAAAAATGTAGTATGCTGCCATATTACCAGACTTTAGCATTAATTTTTTCCCGGTATTTTACCTTTATTTTCTCTGGGTAATCAGCACTCAGCTTGTTGTATGAAGGAGCAGAACTGACACTTTAGTATAGGACTACAAAAACACCTTTTCCTCTCCTATTTTATCATGGGAGGGTTGTAGTCCACAGAGGCAGCTTGGAATAGTACTTACAGGCATCAATCAACATAGGCAGAAAGCACAGAAAGTTTAAACAGGTCAGGAGAGTGCTTCTTCAGGTGTCATGTTGCTGAATACATGATGTGGTTGTCCAGTGGCAGGTCCTCTTGGGATACAATGCAGTCACTTCCCCATAGAAACATGATTGTATACTTGAATACTTATATTGTTTTAAATGGATTCAATAAAAGATCCAAGTTGTGCCTGTCAGCTTGTGATTTTGCATTTAGAATTGTGGAGAAGCACACAATTAATGTGCCAAGATTAATCTCTGATGGTAGATCGTTTTGCTACCTATTTCAATGTTAAGTTGCAGTGTTTTTCCATTCCATAAACAATTTTTGTATTAATTTGCAATTTACCTTCCTAGAAAATCTGTCCACTTCAAGAAAAGTACAATGCCTAGCATAGCACTTTCCCTTCTTGCACATTATAGCACTCTCTTCTTCTTAAAGTGCCTAATTTCTGTATGTGCAGGCCCAGCTATCCTCCCTTTCCCATCACCTCCCTAATTGTATGGAGAAGAAGTATAGAAGAACACTATACATTGTTACTTTAGTGATAAATCTGAATCCTGGGGTTGCAGATATCACATCCCAGATGGCTGCTTGCAATGGAGGCTTACGGCTTTTAGATGTCTACACAAGTGAGGCCTTAATGGGTAAATAATTTACATATAATAATAAATATATTAGAAAGATTTTTGTTAAAATGAATGGTCGGCAAATGGGGTTTCTTTAAAAATGATGAAAAACCATAAAACTATATGATAAGGTCAGGGTTATTGTGGTCTGGAACAAGATATGTGCTTATTTCAACAAGGTATATATCTAGAGGCATAGGACAATGCTGACATGATGCGAAGTGAAATTTTGTGATGAACAGGCCCTCAATTATACAGCCATGTACACACAGACGTTATATATAATATATACATTTAGTAAATGAAATGTAATCTGCTTTGTGAAATATCCGTTTGTTTGGTTGGGCTGACCACAAGAGATGTACAAATATGCGTGGAAGAACAATGTATTAACATACAACTACTACAATACATCTTACTAACCATATTGCAGAGGCATAATGCTTTATGAACTAGATATACAATAACTGGGGCGAGATGTGCATTTATGTCCAGATATCACATCAATATTAGTAGTCATGTACTCAGGGTGCAAACTTTTTTAATTTCTTCAAACAGAATTGTCAAGAATTTTAAGTTATCAGGGTTCATTTGTTCAAAAATTCTGATTGTACATCGACAGTGTTTTTTGAAAAGCATCAGCTCTTGCTACTTGACCTCATTCTCTTTGAACAGAAAATTGAGTCCCGTTGCTTACTTGCAACATTTTTCCTTTCCATAAACAATTTTCTAATAAGTGGCAATGTGCCTCTGGACCTGCTAGAAAACTTGATAAATTTGTTCCTTGGCACAGTCCTCTCTTTCTTTGCATGTCACAGCACTCTCTGCTTTGGGGAGTTGATAATTACTCTCTGTGCTGCCCAAGCTCCTCTTCCCCTTCCCTTACATCACTACATAACTTTTATGTAGCTGATGGTTAAGGAGTGGAGGAGTACCATAAAGTAGTAACAGCTCACATTCTGCTGATATTACATCCAAGGTGGAGGCATACAACATCAATCTTAAGGCTTTTGTTGTCAACAGACTTTTTACAGGGTAATAACAGGTATAGAATACAATAATCGCATGTGATTTTATAGTAAGGTTGTTACATATATTTATTTATATTTTTGTCTATTATTAATGTTATTGTTATTTTTAATAATAATAAACTGTTTTTATATAGCACCAACATTATACAGCACATTAAATAGGCGTTGCAAATGACAGACAGATTCAAACAATGACACAGAAGGAGGAAAGAAATAAACAGCTACTCATTCATCTACATGCCCTGTGGCCAATTATCCTAATAGATCATTGAATGGAGACATAATCTGACCTTTTTACAGGGATATGTCAACTATGGGCGTGGGAGACGGGGATTACTTCTAAATACAAGCACAGTAGCACTTACAGGGTTTTGTTAACTACAATCTGGTTAACACTGGCACATCAAAGAGCCCCTTAGACTACCCACCGACATAAGATGTAGGAATTAAATTGTAAAGCCCCATACAGATGTCAGATCACTGTCACTGGAAATGGCCTTTCATGATTGTTTCCAGTGACAGGTAAATAAAGGAGCGCTGTACACACAAACACATTTATATTTTTGAGTAATGAGTAATTGTTGTCATCTTAGGAAAGGAAGTGCCTGTGAATATGCCTCACTAAAATAATTTAAAATAAAAGCAGGACTTAAAAAAAAACACATTTTAGATTGCTTTGAGGCTTCAACCGACCTTTCACAGACAACACCAATGGTCACCCAGATATGTGACAAAACAAAAGACAAGCATTCTTTGGTAATGATGGCACTTAAAGAGCCATTAATGTTAGGCTATTCTGGATTTTCTGGCTTGAAAGGTTAAGAATTTACTGAAAATCTGAACCACCCATTATTTTACCATATGTCAGGTGGAATGTTTAAATGCTCACATAAATATTTTTCAAAGGGGGTTCTTTCACAACATGCTTTTAATAACATTCAAGTCAACATGGATTGCTTTGAAAATGCAGTTCATGATCAACGTAGCATGTGCTCCCCACACATTCACAATGAGGTCCCTTTGACGCAGGAAGCAATAAAAACAGTTCAAACACACATTGCACATTCTATAGTTTGTACAAAATGTGTACACAGGACTTGTTTCTAGGTCTCTCAGAAATGCTTCATGTATAAAAAAACAAAAAACACAAATAGCCATGTACACTGGCCTAAAACTGAAAAAAAGCGACAAGCCAGGATCTTTTTTGCAGAAGAGAAATTGTATTATTTTCTTGTACATTTATAGTCACAAACTATCCATCAAAGGAGCCTAAAACCTAGCTATGATTATCCAAACCTAAAAATGAAAAAAAAATTGAACAGTGGGTTCTTTACTGCAGAATGGATAGGCGATGTGTCTTCTACAATAAAACAAACTTACCTGCCTGTTTGTGCATGCACAATTTATAGGACGATCCTCGCATAACTTGCTTCCTGGAATAAATGAACTCCTGTGTGCATGTCCAGGCGTTACGTCATTCTGGCCTGGCCAATAATGACCGCTGAAGATCCCAAACCTAGAAGAGGACCTGGAGAAGATGGTGATGCAGCGTTGAGAGGTGAGTTTAGGTAAATAATTGCAAACAGAAGCACAGCCTGCTGCTTCTGCATTAAAGAAGCTGCCTGCTTGCACTTTTATTTGTAGGTTTAGATCTGCTTTAAAGTGGACGGCCACATTTTTAACCCTTTCATATATTGTAAATATGTGTATGTTTTTTTTTTATTTTCCTAACACATTTTTTGGGAAGGATCCCCTTATCTCTCACGTGCGCAGTGCAAGATCTTGTGATGTGAACAGAACCCAGAAGAAGAAGAAATGAGATGACTGTTCTCACTGTCTTGTCTATGCTGGAAAGAAGAAAGAAGCCAGGGAGGCACAGGACCTACTGGATGTTGTTTGCAGAGGGTAAGAGGGCTTTCACCAGTATGTAAAGTAAGTGATATCTAGGGCCAATTTTTTGGTGGGAAAGCAAATCAAACTTTTGGGGTCACGCTAGTTGTAGTTCTCTTCTGCAATAAGACAAGTGTACCAGCTTGTGTCCAATATTCCTTCAATATATAAATCACAGACTCATCGTTTTCCCCTTCAAAACACTTAAAAACAGCTGCTTAAAAAAATTATTCTCCAAAGTTTAGCAAGCTTTGATCAAGGGTTCAAATCTCTAGAAGCAGTTGACAAGATGACTGACCATGAGAGGCTTCTTGAAGTGTCTTCAAATTGCAGATCAATTACTTGGCTCCCCAAAGCCTGAAAATCACCAATAAAAAGCCTCTACTAATATTCTCATTTGGTTTCATTATAAAAGGACTTGATGGTTCTTTGGTGGTTAGACTGTTAGGCACTACAAAATAGGCAGTATTCAATTTTGAAAAACCTTTTATGAACAAACCTTTAGCATGCACATGTGTAGCTCAGTGCACATTCTTAGCATACCTTTGTGCCAGAATAAATGAACTTGTGTACACGTGTGAGAGTTACATCATTCAAGCCCAGCCAAACAAGATGGCCAAAGCAGGATCAAATGAAGATGTTGGTTTTGCCAAGGGAATGAGAGGAAGTGGATTTAGTTCTGCTTTAAATGGTAAATAAACCCCAACAATAATTAGCTTCTATGGTCGTTTTTTGTGTATCAAATTAACCAAAGTGGCTAAATAAATTTGAAGTGACTCTGTCAGCTTAAAAATGTAAGTTCACTGCAAGAGAAGATGTCGAATAATATACTCAACTTTACGGTGGCCCATGTTTCTTCCATCAATTCCATCATTGTAGCCTCAATCAGTCTTTGGCATTGAATACTTCCAGGAGTGTCCAATTTCCTAGACCATCAACCATGATTCCATCCTCCAAAAACAGCGGTGTTACAAAACTCAACAAGGACTTAGGCGTCAGAGGAAGAAACCATGGCTATTGGTAGAGGGGATACAGACATCAACAATTTAAGTGTCATATGCAGAAGACACTGATGTAATCTGCAGCGTAAATTAGATGTAAGGAATAAGCCAAGGACCACCAATATAGATATATATATCACTTGTCTATCACAGGAAAGTATAGTCTGGATGACAGGGTCACTTTAGTGTGCATTTTTACCTGTAGAAATGTATGGTAACACAGTAAATTACTTCAGAGGTTTGTTTATCTTGTTTTAACACAAAGGACAGAAACTACTTTTTGTTTATTTTTCTAGGGAAGAATTTTTAAAGTGCATGGTTTATGTGCCAGTGTGACAGCAGCAGAAAAATTACATATGAAAGGAATAAAGTGTACATGCATTTGTGCTTTGCAAAGTGTGAATTCTGCCTTTGAGTATCAGACACATACTGGAAACAGCTGTACGCTAAAGAGTTAAATCCATTATACAGTGCATACTGCAGCCCACAGACATCCTATTTTAATAATTTCACTGTAATAACTCTTTGTAAAAACTCTGACAAGCTGCTCCTTATGAGTTAAAGATACAGCTGCTGTCTTCTGCTTGCTGTGTGTATTCTTTTTTCATTTTTATGTATGTTATTTTAAATTCTGCTTACATTTTTAAAATGATTTTTTTTAACACATGAATTCAATCTGGTAAAAGTGAAACTTATTTATACAAGTCCCTGTGGTTTAGATGTTACAAAGTTTCTGGGAAGTTTAACTCCCTTCCTAAAAGAGAAAAATGTTTTCAAATATTCACATTAAAATGTACTATATTTTACAGGGACAGGAAAAGAGAAAAAAAGCAGAGACTTACTTTTTTACGAAGCCGGATCTGCCCTGTTATTATGGCCAAAGTATACATTTTCAGAATAAGGAGGGTACTGTAGAAAACGAAGGACAAAAATACTTGATTTTCCATCTTGCCTGCTGCAGTGTCCGAAAGAAATGCATGTGGAGAACAGACAGTTTAGGGAGGGGAGAAAGGAAGCAGGAGTGGCTTTGACTTAAATAACTATTGACCCAAGAAGGGGGATCTAGCTCTGTGTTACCACTGGAAATACTGGAAATTAGGAACGAACATAGAAACAAATGCTAGGCCTATAGTAACTAGTCACATTCTTTTCAACTTTGTATGAGATTTAAAGGTAAAAACTGATTGTTCACTGTGGCAATTCCACTGTTGGCAATTCCACTTTACCTCTGTTTGCTTTTGTTCAGATTTTTCTAGCTGTTATTTTTTTTTCATTGACAGAAAATTATATTTTCAAGAAACCGTTTAGATGGTTCATTGCAGTGTTTTTTTTCCTTTTTATAATCATCATTTATTCACTTTTTTCACATTTATTCACTTTCCATTTGTGTGCTTAAACTTGACTTGTCAATTCCCTAGCACAGCCCACTCACCAATTAGTGTAACAGCACTAAAAGTGCCTCCACCTTAGAAACACACGACTAGGGTAGTGCAGATCCGGTGCCCATGCTCATCTCATCTTCCCCCCCCCCATACCTTCAATCATTTATCCAAATATTACCTCCCTCCCCTTCTTACCTCTTATTTAACGATTACCTTAGCTTGCCAACCTTCCCCTCCTATCCCTTTCTTTATCAAAACACAACACTTCTTTGGACTTAAAATTGGCTGGCAAGCAGCCGTTTATTTGTAAACACAAATAATTAACATAACATTTGCATAAATAACCATAAATACAAATTTAACCATAAAAAACAATAATTAACCATAAATACCATAAATAACATACATAACATTAATATTAACCTTACCACTGTAAATAACATAAATAACTATAAATAACCTATACATAACTCCAATTATTAACCTTTAATAACCTTTACTAACCCCCAACATTTAAAATGTTAACCCCCCTTTTACTTTAGACTATCCTCCTAGTCTACTACTTTGAGTGATTTTTCCCAGGCTGCAGGTCTTGAAAGGTAAAGCCCGCCTCCAGTTGCAATAGTTGCAACCCACCATAACCGCCGTTAGGGCCCCTAGGCCCACCTTGCCTCAGGGGCCCACCTCAACCATCTTAAAGGGGCACTCCACCACCCGGGATGCCCCTTCACCACCGAATTACCACCGGGCACTTACCTTCCCCCAGACCCCAACTGCCACAGCTCACAAGGGTGACCACTCATCCTTGAGCGCCCCTCCACACTCAAAGGGCCCATTGCACACCATCCTGCAGGCCCAAGAACCACAGATCCGTCCCTATGGCGTTCAAGTGTACACCATCCCCCCTCAAGTACCGCCACGCCTCCTCCTCCAGTTCCCTGTGCCGTACAACCACTCCTCCATGCTTGGCCAAAAATCTACCCACCTCTTGATTAACCTTTATCCGTCCCCTATTGACACCTTCTACAGACCTCGCACCCCTCCATGTGGTCCTAGCTACTATGTCTGACCACACAATCAACATCCCCGGAAATTCTACTTGTAATTGTAAAAGATACAACCTAATAACCCTGATCAGTTCCCTAATGCCTCTTTTACCCAAATCGTTACCACCCGCATGTACTAACAAACCTGGAATCCCGATCGATCGAACCGTGGCTTCAGACCGAGGCACCCCCAGCTGCCTGCCCTCCATCCTGACCTCGGCTCTCCGGGCACCCCACCACACATACGAATGTCCAAGGATCCACACCAAGCTTGGGTCCAAACCTGCAAGTAGAAACAAACCATGCCAACCCAAAATAAGCACTGTAATGCCTTGTCTACCCCATCCCCCATCCCCCCTTAGTGCCCCCAAGGACACCTTTAAACCAAATGTGGCCTCACATACACTTTAAAAAGCCTCGACTCCCAACGACCAATTTTCCTAATGACAGACTCCCCGACACCCCACCTAGCTGCTTCTGTGCCCAATACGAAAGGAGTGTGAAGAATATTCCTTACTCCGCACTCCTAACCTACTCAAACCTTACCGGAAAACTGACACAAACTGAAAATGGGACAAAAACGTCCCATCCTCATGCACCAAAAGAGGGCCCAATCCGTGAGGCCTAACCTTCAGAAATTCTACTAACGACTGCACTGGGCCCCCCGCACCCACCAAAGGGAAAAGGTCCACCTGAAAACCTTTTCCTAACTGATCAGTTTTGGACTTCCTAATCTTCAAACTTACCCTATTCGGATGAAGCACCACGTCCTCCGCCAAAATCCCCCCGGGATGGTTTTTGGCCGGGCTAACCAACTCCCCAATGCTCATGGCCCCAAAGAACACAGTCACAAAGGCAGCCTTAAACAACAATACCTCATACCTCCCAAAACAAAGTGCCTCCAAACCCCCCACCAAACCCTGTAACAACTCAAAAGTCAAAGGCCTCCTGCTGTTCTGAACCTTCCTACCTCTCCTATATCCTTTAAGAGCCTGACGCACAATAAACGCCTTCGTCACATCCTCAAATCCCCTAAACTTGAAACCAAATGCCAAGCCTGCCACCAATCTGTTCACCGCTGCCACCGACGCAAATTTTTTGGCCAACAGACACAAAACCCCGTGAATTGGCTGCACCACAGCCCCCCCCCCCCCAACCGGGACTCCCATGCAACCCACTCTTTCCACACTGCTGCATACCCCTTCCAGGTCCGCTCACTCACCGACCTTCGGACTAACCCTCCGATAATCCCCTCGCAATCTCCCACAGATGCTTCGGGCACTGATGACCACTTTCCTCCGCCTCCGGGGCCAACTCGCGAAACCTGTTCCACTGAAAACGAGATAAGGCGTCAGCCACACTATTTAGCAACCCCAGGAATATGCCGTGCAAAAATAAACACATTATGTTCCATACATTTAAAAACCAGATGCCTCAACAACCTCACAGCAGGCCCTGAGGAGACCGTAAAGCTGTTGATGACCTGTACCACCCCCAGGTTATCGCAGTAAAAACAAACTTTTTTATTGCCCAGCTCACTGCCCCATAGTTCCAATGCCAACACAATAGGAAACAGCTCCAGCAATATCAGATTTTTCACCAAACCCTTCTCAACCCAAACCTGCGGCCAAACCCCCGCACACCATTTTCCCCCAAAGTAAGCACCAAAACCAACCCCCCCAGCCGCATCAGTAAACAACTCCAAATCCACCGCGTCAATTGGCCCTTCTAGCCACAACACCTTCCCATTAAACTGTTCCAAAAACAAATCCCACGCCGACAAGTCTGCCCCCCCCCATTCAACCTAACAAAATGCCCCGGTGCCTTAACCCCAGCCGTAGCGGCCGCCAACCTCCTACAAAAAACCCTGCCCATACGCACCACTCTACAAGCAAAATTCAGCTTTCCTAATAAGGACTGCACCTCCTGCAACCTCATTTTCCGGCGCCCAATAGCCGCCCTCACCTCCACACTCAGTGCTGTCAACTTAGCTTCCGGTAACCTACTCTCCATCTCCACCATGTCCAGCTCAATGCCTAAAAATGTCAAGGCTGTAACCAGCCTTTCCGCTTTGTCATCCGCCAAAGGGACCCCAAACCTCTCAGCCACGTGTTGCAAAGTAGCCAGCAAAACTCTGCACACTGAGCTGTCCGCCGGCCCTATCAACAGGAAATCATCCAAGTAGTGAATGACTGAGTCTATTTCCGCCACAAAACGTACCACCCACTCCAGGAAAGTACTGAACTGCTCGAATAATGCGCACAATGGAACACCCCATGGGAAGACATCTGTCAACATCTCCCCTTCCCACTTACAACCCAACAATCGCACGCCATCCGGGTGAACCGGCAGGAGCCTAAAAGTAGCCTCGATGTCCGCTTTCGCTAACAAAGCTCCAGGCCCATACCTCCTCACCCACTTGATCGCCACATCTAAGGAAGTGTATGCCACTGCACACGTTTCTGGATCAATGTCATCATTTAACGAACCCCCTCGTGGGAAGGATAAATGATGGATCATTCTAAACTTCCCTGCCTCTTTTTTAGGGACCAAACCTAACGGGGAAACAACCAGACCCTCCAACGGCGGGTAAGAAAAGGGGCCACTCATCCTACCCAAACTCACCTCTTTGGCCAACTTGTCCTTCACCACATCCGGAAATCTCAGCGCCGATTTCAATTCCGCGGCTCCTTCGCCGTGCCCGCCACGTCGCTGTGTATCCGGAAGCTGACCGCAAACCCTTCCTTCAGGACTTTGCCCGCCTCTCTATTGGGATACTTATCTAAAAAGGGGGGCATCCTTGCGACCATCACTGCCATAGCCCCCTTTTCCAACCCCTTCACCGCCCCTTCCGGAGCCCTGCTTAAAGCATCTTGCCAGCCCGTGGTTACCCCCACAGCCCGAACATTCATGTCGGAATCGACAACTCCCCCCAAACTTGCAACCCCCTTCATTGTATAACCCGCACACGCCTTTCTTCTTAGTCCCCGTCTGCACTCCCCCCGCCTGGGGCCCGCTATTCCCCCCCTGAAAAAGCTGCACCCCCCCTTGCCGCCCCACTGCCATCAACCTCATCCACAAACCAATGTCCTTATGATCCCACCTCAATGACGGTCTCACCGCCTTCCTCTGGCGAAACTGCTAATCATAATGCAACCAACATGCCCCCCATATTGCCTATATGCTTCCCGAACAGTATCTAAATAACAAAACAAAGCCGCGCATTGATCCGGCTGCTTTTCACTTATCACCCCCGCCAAAATGCTAAAGGCCTGAAGCCAATTAAGAAACCTGCGGGGAATCAGCCTATGCCTCCTTTGCTCACTCTCATCTTTCCGCCCGTCACTCCCAGCCCCCCTCTCTAAATTAAAACGTTCCAGCGGTAACAAAGAAAAAATGTCTACATTTTCCCCTTTTAAAATCTTTTCCCGAACTTCCTCCTTCAAATGAACTCCCAACGGCCCTTCAAAACACACATAAACTTCTCCCCGGGCCACATCACTGATCAAATCTTTATCGCCTGCCAACCCCATACTACCCCCCGATCCAACCCCCCAGGGGACCCCCATAAGGCCTACCTTGCCGCCCCACTGCCAGGGGTCCTGCGACCGTAAGTTCCTGCCCCGCACCGCCTCCGGTACCTGGCCCGCGGCTTCGTCCTCACCCCATGAGGACACTTCCCCCTCTGATCTGTGGTCTTCCGGGATCGAAGCCGGGCCTACGTCACTTCCTGGAGAACCTGATGACGCGGCCAGGCTCCACCCCCGTCACTTCCGGTTGCCTTCCAACCACGAGGAACAGCTTCAGGCGCCATCTTCCTTCTTCCATCACCGACCCAGGAGCCGCCTCAACCATGGGGCCTTCCACGATCCTCTGATCTGCCAGGTAAGGGAACATCCCAGGCCGCGTTCTCGCCCGAACCGGCCGCCACCACCTTCTGCCGGGCTCCCACAGTACGCGAGGCCCCGGCTTTCGGCAAGGCCCCGGCAACCCAGGCGCTGTGCTCCCTAACAACCGCAGCCCCCTTCCTGGAAGCCGCTTGTCGAGGCCTCACAGAACGCGAGGCCCGGCTTCAGGTTGCGGCCTCCCCTGACAAGGCCGCACCTGACCTCAAACGGGCCTGCGTCCCCTGGCGCCCACAGCCCCCACTACGCCTGCACTTAACTGGGACCTCACACGGCCAGAGGTCCCAGGCCTCAGCAAGGCCTCCCCCACTGAGGCCTACACATTTTCTGTCAAGGGGCTGCGCTCCCTGTCAGCCACAGCCCCTGAACTCCGCCTGTGAAAGGGATTCCTCCCTGACTTGGCGCTGCCCCGGGCAGATCTGCGCCCGGCAGCCCAGCCAGGAGGGTCCCTCGAGGGGCTCCCAGAATGGCGCTGAGTTCTGTTAAAGGGTTCGGGACTCAGGCGCACCGGGGCTCTACTCCCCTGAAGCCGTAACCCTTCTAATCTATCTTGAGAGGGACCCCCTCCTGCGACCCCCACCGCTTCTGCGACCCTAGCCTGCAGCCAAGCTTCACCATGTGAAACCGCCGCAACCCTAAGCTGACTCATTAATGCGTCAAAAGACTCCATTAATCCTACCTGCTTCCTCCCTCAATTTTCTTCTTGTAAAAACTGTGATGACTTCCAACACAGCCCCCTTTTTATCTGTATCTTTTCTCCACCCCCCTTTCCTCACTTTCCTATCTCTTACTGCTCCTCCCAACGCATCTTTCAAATTTTAACTTCTCTCTCCACCTTCCCCTCTAACCCCCCCCCTTTCTCCTTTCGCTGGGCAGCCCCTTACACTCCTGTCATGAAGGCCCTGCTGCTATTTTGCTATGGGCCTTTCTTTAATCTGCAGTGGGATATAGTTGGAACATTCTAACCAGTAAAGTAAACATAACTTGACTTTAATTGTATACAGCTTCCAGTTTTGCAAACAAAATTTATTTTACATGCGTCAGCTTCATGTCTGAACAATAACAATTATATTCTGTGGTAATGATAAATATAGCTGTAATGATAATAAAAGTCTATAAAACTACATTGTGTTTGTACTGCTTTGTGGCTCCTTAAACATATCATCACTAAAGAGGAACTGCCCCATCAACTGAATAACCAGAAAAGAGAAGGATTAGGATGACAGCCTGGCAACAAACATCTTGAACAGCCAGCAGTGGCGTTTTTTATATTTCAGTACTGAAAAAGAAATGTTATTTTTTATTTTGTATATTTTTTTTTTAAATGTGACACTTAAGATTCAGAGTTTGCACATGTAGAGAAAATGAAGAACAGAGAAAAGAGATTTGAGTAGTAGGAGTGAAGGAATGCAAACATTAAGGTGCTGAGAATCAGGTTCAAAAAGGCAGATGTACAGAAACGTAAAAGGGGACATAGGAGCAGTAAGGACAGTAATAATTATGACACAAAAGCTTAGGAAGGACAACAGACCAGAGACATGGAAGCTGTAAAGATAGTAAAGAGAAAATGGGTGTAAAAAGTATACAGAAGCAGAGATGTAGAATTAGAACAGTAAAGAAGGGCAGAAATACAGAAACTAAAAACTAGGTATAGGGAAAGTAAAAAAAGGCACAGAAACTGAGTACAGTGAAGAAAGACAGTGACACATAGGCAGAATGAGGACAGAGATACAGAAACAGTAAAAAAGGGCAGAGATTCAGAAGATGAATTAGGACAGTAAAAAGGGCAGAGATTCAGAATATAAGTTAGGACAGTAAAGAAGAACTGAGATACAGAAGCTGAGAAGAATGAAGAAGAGTAGAGACAGAGAAGCTGAGTAAGAACAGTGAAGAAGGCCAGATATTCAGAAGTTGAATAAGGACAAAGGAGCAAAGACACAGAAAAAAAGCAGAGATATAGGAGCTGAGTGTGTGGGGATAGTTAGGAAGAGCAGAGACTGTGTAATTAATGTAGTTCTGCTTACTACATAGAGTTGCTACACACTGACTGGTGGTACCTGAAGGTACATTTCAACATGATTGTAAATTATCTTATTGCCCTCAAGCACTGCTATCATCTTGCATATCCATATAATGATTTTAATGACATGAAGTGAGTAAATGTAAGTTTGTTTATGCAAACTGAATAGACCTTGACCTCTGCTGACTGGATTGACAAAGAAATCAAAAAATGCAGCCCAATTACAATTTGATAATTGAGAATGGCTACAGGGCACAGTGGTTGTCAACCATTTACACTGAAAGAGAAGAAATACAAAAAAGCTGGATAAATACATTTTAATTTGTTTCACCTAAAGGTCAATTTCACCAATATTAAAAACGTATGGTGATGATATTTGCTAATGAGCTGATAACTCCTCTTACAGACAATCGAGTAAAAACATTTTCTTTTCAAAATTTATGGTTCCACTCAACTACTAACATTTTACTGAATTACATTATCTCTGCTAAGTAAAATAATGGAGTTCTTTTGGCAAGATTCTCTGAACATGGATCAAAAAAATATTGGAATAGAACTGTCAGTGACTGACACTCTATAACCTTATGATGTTGCACTTGAAGATTGTTTATAGATATATGTGGATAGATATATGTGTTTAAATAATGTATGTGTATATGGATGTATATGTGTGGGAATGTTTGTGATCTGTTTCTCTTTGTCAAGCCACCTAGACCACCTAGGTGTTCCAAGGATTTCACACAAGGGACAATAGATAAAAAGACCATCAAATGCCAGGAAACAGATACAGTTCCCATACTGATGATTACCATTAAGGGCCTTTTAAGGGGTTATAAACCAATCAAGCCTGGGTTAGCCAGAGATGGATGAATAGCTGGACAGATGGGTTGAGGTGATGGTCCTCTTGGTGACACCTAACATTAGAGGATTCCGGCTGGTTTCCTAACTCACACCTCAGATTTCCCTTCCAGCTTCCCATATCAAATTACCTGGGAGGTCTAGAAAGTTCCAGAAGTTTGAAATAACCAATCTATAGCTAGAGGAATGTGTCAGCCAATTGGTATCCTACAGGTCACACTCAGTAACCAATCCAACATCCCCCATGAGGTCTGAACTGAGAGAATGGAGTCCTATTTCTTCTTCTGATGGTGTCTTTCTGAAGGAACCAGGCTCCTGAGGTACCCATTAACATCTTAGCAGGTAGCTATAAGATGTTCCTAATTGCATTGTTATAGGTGTCTAATATTATTTCATTGTTATGCTATTTTGTAATTACTGTATTATGTACTAACCATTATTAGATTACTACAGGGCTAAACCTACTAACAACATTATTTTCATTTACTGTATATTTTGTTGCTTGAAGTACCTATATCTATATCAACCAATATTGCTGTGCATTTTATATTTCAACTTGTTCCTTAATTAAACTGTTTGAATGACTAGCTATTATTTGTGCATGAACCTTCATTTATTGAATATATATGTGCATTGATAGGGTGATATAATATCCATATTTATGCAGATATTATTCATAATTAACAATGGGAAGGGCAAAGACATACACAGTTCTTTTTTTCATGTTGGGACTGTGTTGGGCACCACTGCTTAATACTGCCACCTGGCACACCTGGTGTTAAGCAGCTATAGGGGTCATGGATAGCTCCTTTTATTAAAATCCCTTATAAAAATCCCTTATAAATTTTCTATATAAATATGTTAATATATTATAAGAAGTTTGCTGATTGGTAATTCTAATCAATGTTTACAGATAACACTATGCAGTTCGTTCACAACGAAAGCACAACATCGTTCAATTACTGCAGTTCTAAAGAAGATATAAAATAAATCTTGGGCTTCACAGGTCATCTTTACCAGTTGTTCCAATGAACTGTGTAACTGGCTAAATCATTAAAAGGCAATGATGCCATTTGCAATCCTGATGTTGTGAAGGTAGCTACAAGGCCTCTTTTTTTGCCACGTGAACACAAGTGAATTCTCAAATTAAACTAAGCACACAATTGTATATTCCAGCCTGGATTTTGCAAATAGGCATGTTCCTTGAATAATGATTCATTGCCTGTTGCTGCACCACCACATAATAGATTTTCTTCTGCAAAAGGTGATGAGGAATACAGTGAAGGTGCAAATGATTACAATTAGGATTTGCAATCTAAATCTCTTTAAAGACAAAGCAGAAATTCTCGCTTATAGGTTTAGGCAGAAGCACTTGCTTGTAAAGGATGTTACTGTAACTTACTACAGAACACAAAATCCTAACTTGACAACTTTCTTTACTGATGATGTTTTATTGTACTTTTTTTATTCTGCATGGAAGCAAGGAGTTGAGAATCTGCTTGATTCAAATCAGAAACTAGAAACTATAAACTGTCACATGTATTTGAACAATCTTTTGCACTCTCATCTAGAGTTCTTTCCAGAAAATCTCAGCATGGTGGATGATGAACAAGAATGTTTTAACTAATGGAGCATCGCTTTGAAGGCTTATGGAATAAGTGTGATGGCTGACTACTGCTGGATGCTGAATGGCAACAATCCAGAAACAGCAAACACAAGAAAATCATACCTAGTGCATTTAAAGAAACAGTTTTAGCTGTGGCAGCTGTTTGGCATATCTATGTCACTTTGTGCCTATTTTACTTTGCACTTTTTTTTTTTTTTTTGCTGCCTTGGGTTATTATTGTTAATAACTGAGCTTGGTCAGACCTACTTCTAAAAACCATGGTATTTTCCTGCTCCTGGATGCTGACTCTGCACAGTGAGGGGTCCTGTGCATAATTTTCAAGCAAAAACATTGCAAAGCATTTGCAAGTGTGTGTATATGCTTTTTTAGACACTTGGGGCTTTTTAAGTACATAAAAAGGGTGTGTTTTTTTCATTCAGCAAGGGCTTGTTAGCAATTCCCTAGCTTTATGCCTATAAATGCCTGTAGTAACATCTTATAAATGCTTGAACAAGCTTTTTTATAAATAGTTGATTGCAAGTCTATAGAGGTGTTTGGATAGCAAAATTACACTGGAAGCTGCATGGAGCTACTCAATTGCACATAAATGCAAAGTCTGCAAATGCAAAACAGACTGTTTGTTTTCAATTAAACAAATTTTTACAAGGCTATTATAAGCATTTGAAGGCTTGCACTTACAAAAGCCTGAAAAAACGAAGCTTTGAACATAAATCTAAATCTCCAATATATTATACTGTGCCTAGGGGAGGACCAGGGAGGCTGTAGAGAGTACGGCAGCAGAGGCAACATCTCTATGTGGAACTGGAACTTGCTGCTGCTTGCCAACTAGCTGTACTGTATCAGGAAGCACAAACTCCCTTTCTCCTTACCTTCTTTACCTCTCTCTCTCCCTTCCCTCTCTCTTCCTCTCTCCTCATCAGTCTGTGTATCAGCGCCCCTGCTACACACATCTACGCTGTAAATTCTCTATATGAGCCTACATAAATTACATACAGATAATTATGTGGAATTTTAACCATTCATATCTATGAAGTATCCCCCTTAGCAAATCTTTTTCTACAATTTGTAATGCTACCCACAAGTATCCTGATGAAGCCGACAGGCGAAATGTGTCAGGCTTTTAGACGTTAAACCTATGTATTTTAAGATCAGGGATACCCTGTATAGCCAATAGATTACCTTTCCCATGAAGTTGCAAATGGGAATGACCACAAATTATCTGTTTGATCTATGATACACAGACTTATATGATTTGTATTTTTTTGTGTTAATCCAATATAGTTTAATTTGACACTTAATTCCCCAGCTTGTTCTGTCCTATATTTTTCTAATATTTGATTTTTGGGTTGGCACCTTCATTAAGGATTGGAAGGTAGGATATATCATGCTATAATAAAGTAACAAATACATTTAAATGACTTTGAATGTAAAGGCAGTGGTAATGATGTAAGTTAGTAAGGTGAGTGGTGGCAGCAGGTGGAGGAGTCGAGGGCCTCCTCTGTTCAGGCCCACAGTGCGCTGGTCTGGTCCTGGAAGCGGTGCCTGGTAGCAGGTAGGTTCTGGCCAACAGGTGGAGGAGCTGGGGTAGAAAGCATTGGGGCTGGCATGTGCGGGAGCGGGTGGCCTCCTAACTCCCTAAGGTGGATGCAGGGCTGGTTGGCTCTTTGGACCAGACCAGACCTAATCCCCGCATTGCCTGTGTAGGAGATAGTGGTGGTGGACTTCCTAGCCTTTGAGGCTTTGGTAGAGCAGGGGCCTGTGCCAATCATGACCTGTCTAAAGCTGTAGTTGCCAAAAGAGCAGAGGGGGGTAGGTTGGTGGCGACATTTTAGGCTGGGTGTCTTTGGGCCCTTGCGAGCTAGGTGAGTGTAGTGAGGATGTGCTGGGTGGAGGGTAAGTAGGGGCTAGGGTTTGGGGAGGAGGTGGCTGGGAACAAGAATGTGCAGGAAGTGCTGGCAAGGTTGCGGGTGGTATTGTTGGAGTTGCATAGGCAACACTGGAGAGGGGGGCCCGGGGGGGCCAAGGTCACAGTACCCAGTACCCTGCTCACTGCCCAGTACCCAGCTCCAGATGCCAGACTAGACTCAAGCTCAACAAGGTCTTCTTTCCCCGCTGATTCCACCAAGCCTGTTCCCCTTCATGTGGTTTCGCTACATAGTAGGTAGGGACAGATTGGAATCTCGTTTATCCATTCATGTCTCCAATAGCTACAGCTTCGACAATGTCCATATAGGTGATGGCCTCAACCTTTAATGCCCTCCCTGCTCCGTCTTAGGGCCCACCTCCTCCTCCTTATGCTGTTACTGTTGCGGCCTGCTCAGTACCCAGCTCTAGATGCCAGCTAACAATGCTGTCCACGCTCCGTCTCAGAGCTCACCACCTCCTCTTCCTACTGTTCCTGCTGCAGGCCCAAGGTTTAATCAATATGAGCCATCAGGATGCAGGTATACTTCTGATGAGCGAGCTGATTTGAGTGGGTGGCATCTTTAACCCTAGAGCGCAGCTCGAGGCATAAGTGTAAGTGTATAAGATAGGTACTGGGAGGAGGAGGCGGTAGGCCCTGAGACGGAGCAAGGACGGCATTATTGTTTGAGGCCATCACCTATATGGACACTGTAGAAGCTTTAGCTACTGGAGAAATTGCGGTGTAGGGGACTGCCTTTTCCTTTCAGCTAGCTGTAACTTTCTAAAATGCAACTTGGACAGCCTTGTTAACTGGCATCTACAGCTGGGTACTGGGTACTGGGCAGGCGGCAGCAGTAACAGCAGGAGGAAGAGGTAGTGGGCTCTTGAACAAAATGTGGACGGCATTAGTAACTGGCATCTAGAGTAGGGTACTGGGCAGGCGGCAGCATCAGTAACAGCAGAAGAAGGAGGCGGTGGGCCCTGAGACAAAGTTTGGATGGCATTAGTAACTGGCATCTAGAGTTGGGTACTGGGCAGGCGGCAGCATCAGTGAAAGCAGGTGGAGGAGGCGGTAGGCCCTGAGAAGTGTGGATGGCATTGTCAACAGGCATCTAGAGCTGGGTACTGGAAGGAGGAGGCAGTGGGCCCTGAGATGGAGCAAGGATGGCATTAGTGGTTGAGGCCATCACCTATATGGACAGTGTGGAAGTTGTAGCTAGTGGAGACATTGCTTTGTAGGGGACTGCCTTTTCCTTTCTGCTAGCTGTAACTTTCTAAAATATGGCATGGACAGCCTTGTTAACTGGCATCTACATCTGGGTACTGGGTACTGGGCAGGCGGCAGCAGTAACAGCAGGAGGAAGAGGTGGTGGGCTCTGGAACAAAGTGTGGACAGCATTAAGAACTGGCATCTAGAATAGGGTACTGGGCAGGCGGCAGCATCAGTAACAGCAAAAGAAGGAGGCGGTGGGCCCTGAGACGAAGTTTGGATGGCATTAGTAACTGGCATCTAGAGTTGGGTACTGGGCAGGCGGCAGCATCAGTGAAAGCAGGAGGAGGAGGCAGTGGGTCCTGAGAAGTGTGGATGGCATTGTTAACTGTCATCTAGAGCTGGGTACTGGGAGGAGGAGGCGGTGGGCCCTGAGACGGAGCAAGGACGGCATTAGTGGTTGAGGCAATCACCTATGTGGACAGTGTAGAAGCCTTAGCTAGTGGAGACATTGCTTTGTAGGGGACTGCCTTTTCTTATCTGCTAGCTGTAACTTTCTAAAATGCGGCATGGACAGCCTTGTTAACTGGCATCTACAGCTGAGTACTGGTTACTGGGAAGGCGGCAGCAGTAACAGCAGGAGGAAGAGGTAGTGGGCTCTGAGACAAAGTGTGGATGGCATTAGTAATTGGCATCTAAAGTTGGGTACTGGGCAGCAGCAGTAACAGCATGATTGGAAGGCGGTGGGCCCTCAGACGAAGTGTGGACGACATTAGTATCTGGCATCTAAAGTCGGGTACTGGGCCGGCAACAGCATCATTTACAGCAGGAGGAGGAGGCGCTGGGCTCTGAGACCGAGTGTGGATGGCATTAGTAACTGGCATCTAGAGTTGGGTACTGGGCAGGCGGCAGCATCAGTGAAAGCAGGAGGAGGAGGCAGTGGGTCCTGAGAAGTGTGGATGGCATTAGTATCTGGCATCTACAGTCGGGTACTGGGCAGGTGGCAGCATCAGTTACAGCAAGCGGAGGAGAAGGAGGCGGTGGGCTCTGAGACAGAGTGTGGACGGTATTAGTAACTGGCATCTAGAGTTGGGTACTAGGCAGCAGCAGCAGTAACAGCATGATTCGAAGGCGGTGGGCCCTGAGACAAAGTGTGGACGACATTAGTATTTGGCATCTCAAGTTCAGTACTGAGCAGGTGGCAGCATCATTTACAGCAGGAGGAGGAGGCGGTGGGCTCTGAGACCGAGCGTGGACGGCATTAGTATTTGGCATCTAAAGTCGGGTACTGGGCAGGCGACAGCATCACTTACAGCAGGAGGAGGAGGCGGTGGGCTCTGAAACGGAATGTGGATGCAATTAGTATCTGGCATTTAAAGTCGGGTACTGGGCAGGCGGCAGCATCATTTACAGCAGGAGGAAGTGGTGGGCTCTGAGACAAAGTGTGGACGGCATTAGTATCTTGCATCTAGAGTTGGGTACTGGGAAGGCGGCAGCATCAGTCACAGCAAGAGGAGGAGGCGGTGGGCTCTGAGATGGAGTGTGGACGACATTAGTATCTGGCATCCATAGTTTGGTACTAGACAGGCGGCAGCATCATTTACAGCAGGAGGAGGAGGCGGTGGGCTCTGAGACGGAGCGTGGACGGCATTAGTATCTGGCATCCAAAGTCGGGTACTGGGCAGGCGGCAGCATCATTTACAGAAGGAGGAGGAGGCGGTGGGCTCTGAGACGGAGTGTGGACGGCATTAGTATCTGGCATCTAAAGTCGAGTACTGGGCAGGCGGCAGCATCATTTACAGCAGGAGGAGGAGGTGATGGGCTCTGAGACAAAGTGTGGACGGCATTAGTATCTTGCATCTAGAGTTGGGTATTGGACCGTGTAGAAGCAGTAGCTAATTGAGACATACATGGATTAACGAAAATCACACTTTCCATACCTACTATATAGTGAAACCACATAAAAGGGAACAGACTTCGTGGAATCCGCGGGGAAATATATACATTTTTTATCATTTGTGGATATCTAGCAAGTGCTATCACAGTTAAATATCTGTATTTGTTTCACATAAATACATACATTTTTATGGGTTTTAGGATACATACCAAGTGTTATCAGATTAAAATATCTGTATTTTTTGGAGAAAAATATATGATTTTTTATGGCCTTTTGAATAGACACCAACTACCAAGTGCTATCAGAATTAAATATCTCTATTGTTTGTAGAGTAAAACATCAATTTTTATGGCTTTAGGGATATATAACAAAGTGGGATCAGAACTAAAGATCTGTATTTTCTGTAGAGAAATATAGAATTTTTATGGTCTTTTGGATCGATACCAAGTGGTATCAGAATTAAATATCTAGATTTTTGTGAGAGATATATAGAAATTTTTATGGCTTTGGAGATATATAGCAAAGTGCGATCGAAATGAAATATCTCTATTTTTTGGAAAGGAATACTGAATTTTTTATGGGTTTTTGGATAGATACCAAGGGCTATCATAATAAAATTTTTCGGGTTTTTTTACAGAAATACAGACATTTTTAGTTTTTTTTGTGATAGATTGCAAGCGGTATCCTAAATTATACCTCTTGTAATATATCACAAAAGCCAGCAAAATTTCTATATTTATCCATAAAAAATATTGGTATCTATCCAAAAACCCATAAAATTTTCTTTATTTTTGTAAAAAAAACATATAGATATTGAATTCTAATCCCACTTGCTTTTTATCTAAATAACCATAAAAAAATCTGTATTTCTCTCTAAAAAATACTGATATTTAATTATGAATCATAATTAAAAATCTGTATTTTTTGGAGAGAAATACATACATTCTTATGATTTTGATAGATAGCAAATTGTAGCCTGAATTAAATATCTGTATTTTGTTTATAGAAAAACAGAAATGTTGCTGTTTATTTTGATAGATTGCAAGAGTTATCATAATTTCTGATACCACTTGCAATCTATCAAAATAAACAGAAACAATTCTGTATTTCTTTAAAAAAATACGGATATTTATTTCTGATGCCACTTGCTATCTATCAAAATAAACAGAAACATTTTGTATTTCTGTAAAAAAAATACAGATAGTTCATTCTGATACCACTTGCTATCCATCAAAATAAAGAGAAAAATTTCGGTATTTCTGTAAAAAAAAAAAAAAACAGATATTTAATTGTGATACCACTTGCTATCAAAATAAACATAAAAAAATTCTGCATTTCTGTAAAAAAAATACAGATATTGTATTCTGATACCACTTGCTATCAAAATAAACAGAAAAATGTCCACATTTCTGTAAAAAAAACAGATATTTAATTGTGATACCACTTGCTATCAAAATAAACAGAAACATTTCTGTATTTCTGTAAAAAAAATACAGATATTTTATTCTGATACCATTTGCTATCAATGAAAAAACCCATAAAAATGTCTGTATTTCTGTAAAAAATACAATTATTTAATTCTGATACCACTTGCAATCTATCTAAATAAATAGAAAAATTTCTGTATTTCTGTAAAAAAAAAAACACAGATGTTTAAAATTCTGATACTACTTGCGATCTCTCAAAATAAACAGTATTCTGTAAAAAAAATACAGACATTTAATTCTGATACCACTTGCTATCAAAATAAACAGAACAACTTTTGTATTTCTGTAAAAAAAATAAAGATATTTAATTGTGGTACCACTTGCTTTCAAAATAAACAGAAAGATTTCTGTAAAAAAATACAGATTTTTCATTCTGATACCACTTGCTATCTATCAAAAAAGACATAAAAATGTCTGTATTTCTGTAAAAAAAAATACAGATATTCAATTCTGATACCACTTGCAATCTATCAAAAAAAAAAACAGAAAAAATTTCTGTACTTTAATCTGATACCACTTGCAATCTATCAAAATAAACAGAAACATTTCTGTATTTCTGTAAAAAATGCAGATATTTAATTCTGATACCACTTGCTATTTATCAAAATAAACAGAATAATTTCTGTGTTTCTGTAAAAAAAAAAAAATACAGATATTTAATTCTGATACCACTTGCAATCTATCAAAATAAACAGAAAAAATTTCTGTACTTTTCTAAGAAAAGTACAGATATTATATTTTGATACCACTTGCAATCCATCAAAATAAAAAGAAACATTTCTGTATTTCTGTAAAAAAATGCAGATATTTAATTCTGATACCACTTGCAATCTATCAAAATAGAAACATTTCTGTATTTCTGTAAAAAAATGCAGATATTTAATTCTGATACCACTTGCTATTTATCAAAATAAACAGAAGAATTTCTGTGTTTCTGTAAAAAAAAATATAGATATTTAATTCTGATACCACTTGGAATCTATCAAAATAAACAGAAACATTTCTGTAAAAAAATACAGATATTTAATTCTGATACCACTTGCTATCAAAATAAACTAAAAAATGTCTGTATTTCTATAAAAAAAATACAGATATTTTAATGCTGATACCACTTGCTATCAAAAAAAACAGAAAAATTTCTGTATTTCTGTAAAATAAATACTGATATTTAATTTTGATACCACTTGCTATCTATCAAAAAAGCCATAAAAGTGTCTGTATTTCTGTAAAAAATACAGATATTCAATTCTGATACCACTTGCTATCTATCAAAATAAACAGAAAAATGTCTGTATTTCTGTAAAAAAAATAAAGATATTTAATGCTGATACCACTTCCTATCAAAATAAACAACAAAAAATCTGTATTTCTGTAAAATAAATACTGATATTTAATTCTAATACCACTTGCTATCTATCAAAAAAGCCATGAAAATGTCTGTATTTCTGTAAAAAAAATACAGAT
>NC_092871.1:60912094-60929211 GCF_032062135.1 Pyxicephalus adspersus | reverse complement strand
TTGACAAACCTTTATTTGAAAGAAAGTCGGCCATCTTGGCCACATGGCATCCTGTATGGTAGAGCATCAGCATCCAAATACATCCAAGCAAGAGATGGGGATTTAAGCCTATTCTACAACATAATCTTCTCTTAAAAACTCTCCTGCATTTGTGGAGTAGTACATTTGTGCCTTGTGAGATTTTGTTTGTTCGACAAACCCTCCAAGGGTGGAAGGTAACCTTTTGGCAGCGCAGAAGTGAATCCCTGCATAGCTTGTATCTTTACTTTCTATTTCTCAAGACACAAAAGATTGATTCAGGAATTACTCACCTGAACTTTTTAGTCGGCCTATATATAACCGTTTGCTCACAGGTTCTCTTGTTGCTTCCAGCAGTTTTAAAGCTGTAATCCGTTGGACAAGTGCTGTTATTCTGCCTGACTGCACTACTTTTATGGCAGGACCCACTAAATGAGCTCTGAAATTGTGTATCTACTCCCCTAAACTTGTGTATCTGTGTACTGCAACTACACTTTGTTGGGACTTTCTCACAGGGTTGATATACTGTGAGTCTGAAGCCACCACCAGCTTCTTTTACTGCAATTACTACGTTTATGAAACTCTGAAGACATCATTATGTGCAGCTAATCTCACAGGATGTGAGGCCCCATCATTGCTGGGCCTTCCACATGGATGTACAATAAGCTAATATATCGGGGTAATATACCTGCTTAACCTCCATGCGCTACATCCTCTAGTGCAACTTTATGTGCATGTTCCTCCCTCTTCTGTAACATGGGCAAGGGAAGGCCGAATAGCCAATCCTCTCAAAAACGAGAAATAGGAACTTTTTTTGCTCGTTCCAAAACTCCTGGTTCTAGTGGAGGGGGTCCTAACACTAGATTCAACACTGCACAGACCTCCATGTCTAGTTTGGACTTTACTCAAGAGGACTCTGCTTCTAACTTTCCCTCCTTACTGGGTGAAGATAAGGACCCCTCAAGCCCGACTAGTCCGCCACAAACGTCCATGGACCCCACTTAGGTATGGGATAGAGATGCCTACCTGAAGTCTCTGCCTACCAAAGCAGACTTTAAATCTTATCTTGTGCGCATCCAAAACTCTCTACATTCTGAACTAGCTTCACTCAGATCGGACCTCGGCTCTAGAATAGAGGAGGTTGAACGCACGACGGAAGATCTCCGTAACCACGTAAAGACTCATGCCCATATTCTTAATGAACACTCAATGCTATTGCAACAAATTATGTATCAGCAGGATGACCTGGAGAATCGGAGCCGCCGTAACAACATAAGGATTCGGGGACTCCCAGAATCGATAGAACCAAAGGACCTCCATGCAGCAGCGACGACTTTGTTTATTGAACTCCTGCAGAGACTTAGGGATAATACTATAGAAATTGACCGCATTCGTCAAACTCTGGGCCCAAAAAGCCAGGATCCAGATAGACCAAGAGATGTGATCTGCCGAATCCACTCTTTCCAGCTTAAAGAACTTATCATGCAAGAAGCCAGGTCACAGGAGGAGTTCACTTTCAACAATCATCCCATTATGCTCCTAACCGATCTCTCCCGCAATACTTTGGCACTGCGCCGAACACTGAAACCGCTGCTACAACTGCTGAAAGACAACAACATTAAATATAGAAGGGGCTTCCCATTTCAACTTTTCGCTCACAGAGGTAGCAAATCTGCCGCCTTTCGCCAACTGGGGGACCTGGCTACCTTCTTGGCGACGTTTGAGCTTCCCCAAGTCAACCTCCCTGATTGGCCTACGCTTCCCACGATTTTAACCCCTCCAGCAAATTCTGAATGGCAGCAGGTACAGAGGAAGTCCAACTCATCCAATACTTATATTGGCGTATAATGATAGGCCCGGCCCGGGTGGTGAGGGCCTCGTCCTGACCACCTGAGCCAAGGGAATCTGCGCAGCTGATCTGTGCTTATTGTTTATTGTTCTTTTTTCTTTTTCTCTGGTATTGCTTGTTTGTCTTTTTGTTCTGTACATTGTTCCATCCCCTTCTCTATCCCCCCCTTGTCTGAGCCACCCCCGTGTTCTTTCCTTAGGTCCTTGAGAACACCACTATTACTGGGATACTTGGAAAAGTCACCCTTCTCTCACCATGATGGGTAAGGTCAAAGTTGTTACATATAATGTTAAAGGGTTGAATACTCCTGAAAAACTCTCTTCCATTTTGGCAGAATTATATAGGCTGAAGGCACAAGTAGCTTTCATACAGGAAACCCACTTCCGGGCAGATAGGGTTCCGAGATTAGGTGATAAGAGGTACCCAATAGCATATCATAGCTGTACTGATGCATCTAAATCTAAAGGGGTGAGTATCCTGATAGCCTCCTTTGTTACATGGCATCTCAAGGAGCATCAAAGTTGCCCAGCAGCAGCAGGTTTTTTTTTGCTAAGGGGTCTTTAGAAGGCTCTACAGGCACTCTAGCTGCCGTCTATCTTCCTAATACTGGTCAGGCCTCCTTTTTAACTGAAGTGCTCGAAAAATTGGAAAGATTCCAAGAAGGTATACTGATCTTGGGAGGAGACTTTTTCGCCTGAAGGGGCAGTAGATACCTGCCCACACACCTACATTCCTAGGTTCTTGGGAGACCGATCTCTCTGTGGGTCTCTCACTCTCTGTGGAGCAGAAAGAAAATATCCTCTTTTGGACTCATAAAGCTTCCATTGCTGGTAAATACCAGGAAATTTGCTTCAAAGTGGTTTTGAGATGGTACCGCACCCCTAAGAAACTGCATCGCATTTTCCCAGAGGTTTCAGACCGTTGTTGGCGGTGTCAAACAGAGAAAGGCTGCTTCATATATTTTGGCTTTGCCCACTTTTGCGGAATTTCTGGACCACTGTTAGGACCATTGTTCAACAGATGACAGACCAAAACATTCCTGTTGACCCAGCTTTTTTCCTCCGTCAACATAATTCATTTTCAAGGAAGGTATACAAAAGCTCGGTCGTCAGACATCTAATTGTGGCTGCCTTTTCCTGTATTGCTGCTGGCTGGCGAAATCCGACTCCACCCATGATTGGCTTGTGGTTGAGTAAAGTTAATGAAATTCATCGTATGGAGGATCTTACCTCCAGTGTGAGGGGCACTGGCAGGAAAGTGGCTCACACCTGGTATTACTGGTCACAATTTATGCTTACTATTGAATACCGAGACCTTGCTTCCTCTAACTGAATTCTAAGTTTGGCCCTCACACTTCTAGCTTTTTCTTTAGAGGAGACCCCTCATCTGGTGTACTTTTCCTCTTACTCTCTCCCCCACCTCCTTCCCTTTGTGTCCCAACCCCCCCAGTATACTATTTGGTTTTGTTCTTTAATTACAGTTTATTCTTCTGTTTATTTTTACTTGCACTTTCTAATTTATATTGTATTATTGTTGTTCGATATGTGCCTGTTTATTTGATTTAATTCTGATCCTGCGATATACTATATCCCCTCCCCAGTTTTTATTGTACCGTTTTTAAAAATTTTAAAAAAAGAATGTTTAAAAAAAAAAAGCCAGAAAAACTTCTGTATTTTTTAAAAAAAAATACAGATATTTATTTTTGATACCACTTGCTATCTATCCAAAAGGACAGAAAAATGTATGTATTTCTCTACTAAAAATACAAATATTTAATTATGAATCATACAGCTCCATTACAAGTGATATAGGCCACTAGGGGGAGGAGTAGAAGGAGATGCTGAAAGGCTGTGAACGCGCTCTTCCCATCAAGATGTCCGTGCAGCAGTTGACGACTAATCAGTACACTCTGCAGAGGGGGTGTTGAAGTCATTGCCGATCAAAGCCTTACTCATTTTAATAAAAGTGATCCGGTCGACATTTTCTGCGGAGAGCCAAATCGTTTGTCACTCCGTACGCCCCCAGCTGCACTGAACGCTCTTTCAGATAACACACTTGCGGCTGGGCAGGCAAGGATCTGAATGGCATGTTCTACCAGCTCCAGCCACTGCTCAAGCTTGGATACCCAGTAGCCCAGTGGGTCCTGGTTTTGCAGGTTGCAGATGTCCCATGCAGATTTCAGGTATTCCTGCACCATGACTGAGTACCGCTGCTGAGTGTCATTGGCAATTGCTGCACGACTGGCAGCTTGCTTCTGGTGAAAATAAGCCTGCATAGTTTGGCTTAGACAACCTCAATTGCTGCTGCCACCCATGCTGCATTTTAGGTCCCCTGTATTGGGGCACGATGTGTTGTATGCAGACTTTCCAGCAGGCATATGATGGGGATGGTGTCATTGACACAGGCCTGAGCATCCTGGTCGTCTCTTCAAAAGGTGACAATACAGTGAACAAGTCCTCAATTTGCAGCCACTCTGCAGGGGTGAAGAAAGGTAGTGTAGGTATATGTCTGAAACAGACTCTGCCACGTAATCCACCACTGCTTTCTGTTGTTCATTCAGCTGCTACAGCATGTAAAAGGTTCAATTCCAACGTGTGGCCACATCACAAATTAACCGGTGCACTGGCAGGTTCAGATTTCACTGTAAATCCACCAATCATGCACTGGCTCTGTACGACTGGCAGAAATGCGCTGACAACTTTCTGGCAATCAGCAACAGCAGCTGGAGGCCTGGGTAATTCCTAAGGAAGCGATGTACTATCAGGTTCATGACGTGAGCCAGGCAAGGTACGTATGTGAGTTTTCCACAACGCAAGGCTGCCAGCAGATTGGCCTCCTTGTCACACGCAACCTCGCCTGGCTGGAGTCTGTTGGGAGTTAGCCATATGTCCTCCTGCTCCTGCAGAGCACTTAGAATGGCTGCGTCCGTGTGGCTGAGGTAACCCAGGTTTTGCAACCTCAGGACTGCGTGGCAACATCTGATATGTGCACCATCAGCAAACTTCAGGTGTTTGTTGGTGGTGAACAGATGCTGCCGAATGGGAGTTGCTGGTTCTCCACAGCAAAGTGTCACTGGAGGAAGAGGTTGAGGCACAAGGGTCAAAGGAGGAGGTAGAAGTGGAGGTTGAAAAGGAGACTGCATGGCGATGTGCTCTGGGTGGAGGTAAGTATGCAGGCCTTGCTGCAGCTGCATCTTCCCCTGCTGCCACCAAAGTTACCCAGTGAGCTCTATCTATCTATCTATCTATCTATCTATCTAAATCAGAGATAATTTTTTGTGATCCCACTTGCTATTCATCAAATTAGCCATAACAATTTCTGTATTTATCCCCACAAAAGTTATTTTATGCTTATGCCTCTTAATATAAAAAAAGCCAGGGAAATTTCTGTATTTCCATAAAAAAATACAAATATTTTATTAGAATCCCACATGCTACCAAAAAAGGCAGAAAAAATTCTGTATTTCTCTCAAACAAAAATAAAGATATTTTCTCTAATAACACAAGCTATCAAAAAACCAAGAAAAATATCTGTATTTTTCTCAAAAAAAAAAATAAAGATATTTTATTTTGATCCCACTTGCTATCTATCAAAAAAGCCATAAAATATCTGTATTTCTCTCAAAAATATACAGATATATTATTATAATCCCACTTGCAATCTATCAAAAAAGCCAGAAAAAAAATTCTTTATTTCTCAAAAAAAATTAAGATATATTATTCTGATCCCACTTGCTATCAAAAAAGCCAGAAAAAAATTCTGTATTTCTCTCAAAAAAATACAGATATTTCATTCTAATCCCACTTACATTCAATCACAATTTTTTTGTTTGACCCCATATGCTATCTATTAAAACAGCTAGAAACATTTCTGTATTTCTCCCCAAAAAAAGTTATTTTATGCTGATCCCACTTGCTATCAAAAAAGCCAAAAAAATTTCTGTAGTTCGCTTAAAAAAAAAAAAAAAAAAAAAAAAGATAATTTATTGTGATCCCACTTGCTATTTATCAAATTAGCCATAACAATTTCTGTATTTCTCTCAAAAAATACAGATATTTTATTCTGATCCCACTTGCTATCTATCAAAAAAGCCAGAAAAATTTCTGTATTTCTCTAAAAAAAATACAGATATTTCATTCTGATAACACTTGCTATCTATCAAAAAAGCCAGAAAAATTCTGTTTTTTCTCTAACAAAAAAAAAAGGTATTTTATGCTGATCCTCAAAAAATACAGATATTTTATTCTGATCCAACTTGCTATCAAAAAAGCCATTAAATTTCTGTATTTCTCTAAAAAAAAAACAGATATTTTATTCCGATCCCACTTGCAATCTACCAAAATAGCCAAAAATATTTCTGTATTTCTCACAAAAATATACAGATATATTTTTTTGATCCCACTTGCAATCTACCAAAACAGCCTAAAAAAAATTTGTATTTGTAAATGTATTTCTCTCAAAAAATATAGATATATAATTCTGATCCTCCTTGCAATCTATCAAAAATGCCGAAAAAATTGTGTATTTTTCTAAAAAATAGAGATATAATATTCTGATCCCACTTGCTATCAAAAAAGCCATAAAAACTTCTGTATTTCTTTCAAAAAAATAAAGATATTTTATTCTGGTGACACATGCCATCTATTAATAAAGTCAGAAAAAAATTGGTATTGCTTTTAAAAAAAATAGAGATATATTATTCTGGTCCCACTTGCTATCAAAAAAGCCAGAAAAAAAATCTGTATTTCCCTAAAAAAAAAAATACAGATATTTTATTCTGGTGACTATCTATCAAAAAAAAAACAGGAAAAATGTGGTATTTCTCATAAAAAAAATAGAGATATATTATTCTGGTCCCACTTGCTATCAAAAAAGCCAAAAAAATTTCTGTATTTCTCTCAAAAAATAGATATTTTATTCGGATACCACTTGCTATCTATCAAAACAGCCCAAAAAAATTTTTATTTCTCTAAAAAATATACAGATATTTTATTCTGATCCTACTTGCAATCTACCAAAAAATACAGAAAAATCTTTTTTCTCCCAAGAAAATGCAGATATTTTATTCTGATACAATTTGATATCAAAACACAAAGAAAAATATATGTATTTCTCCCCAAAAAAGTTGTTTTATGCTGATCCAACTTGCTATCAAAAAAGCGAGAAAAATTTCTGTATTTTGCTAAAAAAAAATACAAATTTTTTTAGAATCCCACATGCTATCAAAAAAAGCCAAAAAAAAAGATATTTTATTCTGATCCAACTTGCTATGTATCAAAAAAGGCAGAAAAAAGTCTGTATTTCTCTCAAAAAAATAAAGATATTTATTTCCGATCCCAATTGCTATCTCAGAAGCCAGAAAAATGTATGTATTTCTCTAAAAAAATAGAGATAATTTATTGTGATCCAACTTGCTATTTATCAAATTAGCCAGAACAATTTCTGTATTTATCTTCCAAAAAAGTAATTTTATGCTGATCCCACTTGCTATAAAAAAGCCCAAAAAATTTCTGTATTTCCCCAAAAAAAATATATTTTATTAGGATCCCACATGCTATCAAAAAAGGCAGAAAAATGTCTGTATTTCTCTCAAAAAAAATACAGAGATATTATTCTAATCCCACTTGCAATCTATCAAAAAAGCCAGAAACATTTCTTTATTTCTCTCAAAAAAAGGTATTTTATTGTGCTGACACTTGTTATCTATCAAAAAAAACGGACAAAATTGTGTATTTTTCTAAAAAAAAATAAAGATATATTATTCTGATCCCACTTGCTATCAAAAAAGCCAAAAAAAAGTCGGTATTTCTCTCTAAAAAATAAAGATATTTTTTCTGATAGCACATGCTATCTATCAAAAAAGCCAGAAACATGTCTATTTTTCTCTAAAAATAAAGGATCTTTAATTCTGATCCCACTTACAGAGTACCAAAACAGCCAAATAATGTCTATATTTCTCTCAAATAAATACAGATATATTATTCTGATCTCACTTGCAATCTATCAAAAAAGCCAGAAAAATTTCTGTATTTCTCTCAAAAAAATAAAGATATTTTATTCTGGTGACACTTGTTATCTATCAAAAAAAGCTGGGAAAAAATTGTGTATTTCTTTAAAAAAATACAGATATTTTATTCTGATCCTATTTGCGAACTTTTAAAAAATCCAAAAAAGTCTGTATTTCTCTCAAAAAAATAAAGGTATTATTTCTGATAGCACATGCTATCTATAAAAAAGCCAGAAACATGTCTGTATTTCTCTAAAAAACTGATATTTTATTCAAATGCCACTTGCAATCTACCAAAATAGCCTAAAAAACTTCAGAATTTCTCTCAAAAACATACAGATATATTATTCTGATCCTGCTTGCAATCTATCAAAAGAGCCGGATAAAATTGTGTATGTCTCAAAAAAATAGATATATTTTTTCTAAAAAATAGAGATATAATATTCTGAACCCACTTGCTATCAAAACAGCCAGAAAAACTTCTGTATTTCTTTCAAAAAATAAAGATATTTTTTTCTGGTGACACTTGCTATCAAAAAACCTAGAAAAAATTGGTATTTCCCTTAAAAAAATATAGATATATTATTCTGGTCCCACTTTTTATCAAAAAAGCCAGAAAAATTTCTATACTTGTGTAACAAATATGGATATTTAATTCTGATACCACTTGCTTTTTATCAAAAAAGCCAGAAAAATTTCTGTATTTCTCTCACAAAATAGATATTTTATTCGGATCCCACTTGGTTACAAAAAAGGCAGAAATATTTATGTATTTCTTTTAAAAAAAACATATATATTATTCTGATCCCACTTGGTTACAAAAAAGCCAGAAATATTTATGTATTTCTTTAAAAAAAACAGATATATTATTCTGATCCCACTTGCTATCAATCAAAACAGCCCAAAAAATTCTGTATTTCTCTAAAACAAATACAGATATTTTATTCTGATTCCACTTGCAATCTATCAAAAAGCCAGAAATGTTTTTTTCTCCCAAGAAAATACAGATATTTTACTCTGATCCAATTTGCTATCAAAACACAGAAAAGTGTATGTATTTCTCCTAAAAAAGAAGTTATTTTATGTTGATCCAGCTTGCTATCCAAAAAAGTCGGTATTTCTCTCAAAAACAAAAAGATATTTTTTCTGATAGCGCATGCTATCTATCAAAGAAGCCAGAAACATGTCTGTATTTCTCTAAAAAAACAGATCTTTAATTCTGATCCCACTTACAAACTACGAAAACAGCCAAAAAATTTCTGTATTTCTCCCAAGAAAAACACAGATACATTTTTCTGATCCCACTTGCAATCTAATAAAATAGCCAGAAAAAATTCTGTATTTCTCTCAAAAAAATAAAGATATTTTATTCAGGTGACACTTTTTATCAATCAAAAAAGCCGGAAACATTTCTGTATTTCTCTCAAAAAAATAGATAATTTATTTTGATCCTACGAGCTATCAAACTTGCAATCTACCAAAACACCAAAAAAAAGTCTGTATTTCTCTAAAGAAAAATACAGATATATTATTCTGATCCTACTTGCAATCTATCAAAAAAGCCAACAAAGTTCTATATTTCTCTCAAAAATAAAGATATTTTATTCTGATCCTACATGCTATCAAAAAAAGACAGAAGATTTTCTTTATTTCTCTCAACAAAAAACAGATATTAAACTCTGATAGCATTTGGTATCTATCCTAAAACCCAGAAAAAGTTCTGTATTTCTCCCCCCATAAAAAGTTATTTTATGCTGATCTCACTTGCTATTGAAAAAGACAGAAAAATTTCGGTATTTCTCTCAAAAAATACAGATATTTAACTCTCATAGAATTTGGTATCTATCTTAAAACCAAGAAAAATTTCATTATATCTTTTCCAAAAAAAGTTTTTTTATGCTGATCCCACTTGCTATCAAAAAAGCCAGAAAAATGTCTGTATTTCTCTCAAAAACATACAAATAATTTATTAGGATCCCACAAGCTATCAAAAAAGTCTGAAAAATTTCGTAATTCCTCCAAAAATACAGGTATTTTATTCTGATCCCACTTGTTATCAAAAAAGCCAGAAATTATTCTATATTTCTCTCAAAAAAATATATTTTTCTGATCGCACATGCTATCTATTTTATTCTGATACTATTCTATTTTATTCTGATCCTAGTTACGATCTATGAAAATAGCCAGAAACATTTCTATATTTCTCTAAAAAAAGATATTTTATTCATATCTTGCAATATACCAAAACAGCCAAAAAAAATTTGTATTTCTCTCAAAAAAATACATATAAATTATTCTGATCCAACTTGCTTTCTATCAATAAAGCCGGAAAAAAATTCTATATTTCTCTATAAAAAAAGATATTTTATTCTTATCCCACTTGCTTTCTATCAATAAAGCCGGAAAAATGTCTATATTTCTCTATAAAAAAAAAGATATTTTATTCTTATCCCACTTGCTTTTCATCGAAAAAGCCAGAAAATTTTCTGTATTTCTATCAAAAACTACAGATATTTTATTCTGATCCCACTTGCTATCAAAAAAGTTGGAAAAATGTCTGTATTTTTCTATAAAAAAATAAATATATTTTATTCTGATCCCACTTTCTTTCTATCAAAAAAGCAAGAATGAGGTTGGTATTTCTCCCAAAAAAATCCACATATTTTAAGCTGATTCCACAGAACAATTTCTGTATATCTCTCAAAAAAATACAGATAATTTATTCTGATCCCATTTGTTATCAAAAGAGCCAGAAAAAATTTCTGTATTTCTCTCAAAAAAATAGATATTTTATTTGGATCCCACTGATCTATCAAAAAGCCTGAAAAATTTTGGTATTTCTTCCAAAAAATGCATTTATTTTATCCTGATCCCACTTTCTAAGTATCAAAAAAGCCAGGCAAGTTACTGTATATTTTTTCTTAAGAAAATAAAGATATTTTATTCTGATCCCACTTGCTATCTATCAAAAAGCCAGAAATATTTCAGTATTTCTCTCAAAAAATACAGATATTTGATTCTGATCTAACTTGCTATCATAAAAAGGTCGAACAAATTCTGTATTTCTCTCGATAAAATAAAGATATTTTTTCTGATAGCACTTGATACCTATCAAAAAAGCTAGGAAAATGTCTGTGTTTCTTTGAAAAAATAAGGATATTTTATTCTGATCCCACTTGCTATGAAGAAAGCAAGAACAATTTCTTGTATTTGTCTCAAAAAATACAGATATTTTATTCTGATCCCACTTGCTATCAAAACAGTCAAAAACATTTCTGTATTTCTCTCAAAAAAATAAAGATATTTTATTCTGATCCCACTTGCTATCAAAATGGCCAGAAACATTTCTGTATTTCTCCCCTTAAATAAATGAATTTTATGCTGACCCCACTTGCTATTAAAAAAGGCAGAACATTTTCTGTTTTTCTCTCAAAAACATAAAGATATTTAACTCTGATAGCATTTGGTATCTATCCTAAAATCTAGAAAAATTTCTGTATTCCCTCCCCCCCACTGATTTTTTGCTGATCCCATTTGCTATCAAAAAAGCCTGAAAATTTTCTGTATTTCTCTAAAAAAAATAGATTTTTCTGATCCCACATGCTATCAAAAAAGCAAGAAAAATATCTGTATTTCTCTCAAAAAAATAGATATTTTACTCTGATCCTACTAGCTATCTATCAAAAAAAAAATTTTGAATTTTTCTCAAAAATAAGGATATTTTATTCTGATCCCACATGCTATCAATAAAGCCACAAAATTTTCTGTATTTCTCCCAAAAAAATACAGATATTAAACGCTGATAGCATTTGGTATCTATCCTAAAACCCAGAAAAATTTCTGTATTTCTACCCCCCAAAAAAGTTATTTTATGTTGATCCCACAAGCTATCAAAAAAGTCTGAAAATTTTTGTATTTCCTTCAAAATTATACAGATATTTTATTCTAATCCTATTGCTTTCTATCAAAAAAGCCAGAAAAATTCTGTATTTCTATAAAAAAAATACAGATATTTTATTCAGATTCGACTTGCTTTCTATCAAAAAAGCCAGAAATATGTCTATTTTTCTCAAAAAAAAATACAAATATTTTATTCTGATCCCATTTTCTTTCTATCAAAAAAGCCAGAAAAAATTCTGTATTTCTCCCCAAAAAATCAGATAATTTATTCTGATCCCACTTGCTTTCTATCAAAAAGGCAGGAAAACTTCTGTATTTCTCTCAAAAAATAGAAATATAATATTCTGATCCCACTTGCTTTTAAAACAGCCAAAAACATTTCTGTATTTCTCTAAAAAAAATACAGATATTTTATTCTGATCCCACTTGCTAACAAAAAAGCCAGAAAAATGTCTGTATTTCTCTCAAAAAAATAAAGATATTTTATTCTGGTCCCACTTGCTTCCTATCTAAATAGCCAGAAAAAAACGTTGTATTTCTCTCAAAAGATAGAAATATATCATTCTGATCCCACTTGCTATCAAAACAGCCAAAAACATTTCTGTATTTCTCTCTAAAAAATACAGATTTTTTATGCTGATCCAACTTGCTATCAAAAAAGCCAGAAAAATATCTGTATTTCTCTTTAAAAAAATAAAGTTATTTTATTCTGATCCCAATTGCTATCTATTAAGAAAGCCAGAAAACGTTTGTTATTTCTTAATATATTAATATATTATTCTGATCCTACTTGCTATCAAAACAGCCAAAACCATTTCTGTATTTCTCTCTAAAAAATACAGATATTGTATGCTGATCCCACTTGCTATCAAAAACGCCGGAAAAATGTCTGTATTTCTCTCATAAAAATTCAAATATTCGATTAGGATCCCTCAAGCTATCAAACAAGCCAGAAAAAATGTCTGTATTTCTCTCAAAAAAATACAGATATTTTATTCTGATCCCAATTGCTATCAAAACAGTCAAAACCATTTCTGTATTTCGTTCAAAAAAAAATCAGATATTTTATTCTGAAAAAGCCAGAAAAAACTTAGTATTTCTCTAAAAAAATAGAATTATGAATGAATATGATCCCACTTGCTATCAAAATAGCCAGAAACATTTCTGTATTTCTCCCCCCAAATAAATTAATTTTATACTGATCCCACTTGCAATCAAAAAAGCCAGAACATTTTCTGTATATTTTCTAAAAATTTACAAATACAAATATACAAATATTTAACTCTGATAGCATTTGATATCTATCCTAAAACCTGGAAAAATGTCTGTATCCCCCCCCCCCCCCATAAAAAGTTATTTTATGCTGTATTTTATTCTGTATTTCTCTCAAAAGAATAGATTTTTCTGATCCCCCATGCTATCAATAAAGCCAGAAAATGTTCTGTATTTCTCTCAAAAAAAGTTATTTTATGTTGATCCCACTTATCAAAAAAGTCTGAAAAAGTTCTGTATTTCTCTCAGAATCATACAAATAATTTATTAGGATCCCACAAGCCATCAAAAAAGTCTGAAAATGTTTGTATTTCCTTCAAAATAATACAGATATTTTATTCTGATCCTATTTGCTTTCTATCAAAAAAGCCAGATAAATTTCTGTATTTCTCTTTAAAAAAATATAGATATTTTATTCTGATCCCAACTGCTATCTATTAAAAAAGCCAGAAAAATTTTATTTTTTCCCAAAAATACATATATTTTATTCTGATCCCACTTGCTATCTATCAAAAAAGCCAGAAAAATGTTGGTATTTATCTAAAAAAATAAAGATATTTTATTCTGGTCCCACTTACTTTCTATCAAAAAATCCAGAAAAAACTTAGTATTTCTCTCAAAAAAATAGAATTATGTTAATATGATCCCACTTGCTATCAAAACAGCCAGAAACATTTCTGTATTTCTCCCCCAAAATAAATTAATTTTATGCTGACCCAACTTGCCATCAAAAAAGCCAGAAAAATGTATGTATTTTTCACAAAAAAATACAGATATTTTATTCTGATCCCACTTGCTTTCTATCAAAAAAAGCCAGAATAATTTCTGTATTTCTCCCAAAAAATACAGATATTTTATTCTAGTGCTCTGCTTTCTATCAAAGAAGCCGGAAAAATTTCTGAATTTCTCTATAAAAAAGATATTTTATTCTGATCCCACTTGCTTTCTATCAAAAAAGCCAGAAAAAATTCTGTATTTCTCTCAAAAATACAGATATTTTATTCTGAACCCACTTGCTATCTATCAAAAAATCCAGAAAATGTCTTTTTTTTCTCAAAAAAATAAAGATTTTTTATTCTGGTCCCACTTGCTTTCTATCAAAAAGGCCAGAAAAAACTTTGTATTTCACTCAAAAAATAGAAATGTATTATTCTGATCCCACTTGTTATCAAAAAAGCCAGAAAAATGTCTGTATTTCTCTCATAAAAATTCAAATATTTTAAAAGGATCCCTCAAGCTATCAAAAAAGCCAGAAAAAGTTTGATATTTCTCCTCAAAAAAATACAGATATTTTATTCTGATCCCACTTGCTATCTCTCAAAAAAGCCATAAATATTTCTGTACATCTCTCAGAAAATTACAGATATTTTATTTTGATTCCACTTGCTATCTATAAAAAACCCAGAAAAATTTTGGTATTTCTCCTCAAAAAAATACAAATAATTTAATCTGATCCCACTTGTTATTAAAAAAGGCAGAACAATTTCTGTATTTCTCTCAAAAAATACAGACATTTTAATCTGATCCCACTTGCTATTAAAAACCAAAACAAGGTTGGAATTTCTCCCTTTGTATTTATTAAAGGATATGATCAAATACAAAATTGTAATAACAAATAAAAAGCATTAACTTGAGAAAATTGCACATATCCATTTTTAACTCGGGAAAAAAAAAAGAGAAAACATTAATAAGGTGGTTGTTTAGAACAAAGACCTTGATTCATCAATGAAATTCGCGTACGCGCACGTTCGCGCTTCCAGCGGGCCTGTTTCCCGTGGTCCGGAGCCGAGTGCGCTCGTACACGCGCCTTCACTGCCAGCCTGATTCCTGCCTTGATAATAATGAGCAATAGGGGTCGGGAATCTGCCAATTAAGGCGATTAGATTTCAGCTGCGCGATTAAGGAGGATCTGTTAAGCTGTCAATGGTGAGATCATAGCAATGTGCCAAACATATTTTATTGCTTTGCTCAAACCAAAGACCAGAATGTCAAAAGGCGTTTATGCCTGTCCCGCAAGGTCATCCATGACCTGTATATCTTGCTGGAAGGGAAAATTGCAGCAAAAACAAAGGGAAGCTAGGCTATGCCAAGAATGATGAGGCTCCTGGACTTTCTATATATTTTAGGAAGGGTGTCCTTTCAAACCACGTCGCCCTTAATTTGTGCACTGAGCAAGTACACAGTTTCCTGGGTGTTTATGAAGGTTACAATCCCATTTCAGACCTTGGCCCACTATATAGTCACTTCCTCACATCAGCTTGGGCGTGGAGGAACCTAAAGGTGGATTTCTTCTTTAACCGGAAGCAAGAATATCATCCACGAATGTGACATTCCAGAGGCTTGGCAGCACAGCAGAGGGATGTTCCCTGTAAAGAAATAGATTACATTATTAGGATGTGTTAATCATGCTTTAGTTGTAACTACATGCTGATGGATTGTATTTTTCATGCTTTTCTGGCTGCATAAGCAATGCTTGCCCAAATCTGTCCCTCAACCTGGCACCTCAGGTGGACATTTACCACAATCAGAAGAGGAGACACCTGAGGTTTCAGTAAGCAACCCATGTTTAATGTATAGGATTCAGAAAAAATCAGAAGAGGAGACACCTGAGGTTTTCCTCAGGCCAGCTAGGTTGCTCTGTGAAGCAGGCCAAGTAACATCTAGGCCCCTGGTCCCTCAACCTGGCACCTCAGGTGGACATTTACCACAATTAGAAGAGGAGACACCTGAGGTTTCCCTAAGCAACCCATGTTTAATGTATAGGATTCAGAAAAAATGTGTCTAACAATTTTGACTAACATTAGTTGATGTTTCAATGTCAGGATGCTGTCTGCATAATGTTATGGTGACCCACAAAGTTATATGATATTGTAGTAATTTTTTCTTTTCCCTTTATAGCAACCAGTGGATGCAGGTAAATTGGGTCAACCCAGTGTGGGCAGCCAGCTTCTAAACCTCAGTCAGAGGCTGGTTAACCATTTTGATAGAGTAGTGGAGTCAAGGATGCCTGGCCCAAGTTCTGATAACTTTGAACGGGTCCTTACGCTCCTACATGAAAACCTAAATCAAAATCGCCAGGACCGAGAATTTAATTAACAACATCTGGCGGCCGTGCATCGTCTGATAAAATCGGTCCAAGAACAATCGGCGAATTTGGGTGCCTACATGTTCAGAGTTGTCCATCTCTGTAACATGTTAAGTGAATCCCTAGGCCAACAATCTCGCCTACATCAGGCGATTATTCAAAGCCTGGGTTGGCAAATCCCAATAAGCCCTGCTGGCCCCCCCATCTCCTGCAGGGCAGCCAGCTCCATTTTTCCCCCCGGCTCCACCCCGTGCTTCTGGCCGTTCACCCAGTGCGCCTGGTCCGTACACCCAGTGCACATGCCAGTCCACAGAGTGCCCCTCCCAGTCCATCCTGTGCCACTCGCAGTCCACCCTGTGCCCCTGCCCGTTCACCCCGTGCCCCTGCCTGTTCACTACGTGCCCCTGCCATTCCAAGTCCACCCGGTGCCCCTGCTCGTTCACTCCGTCCCCATGCCCCTCCAAGTCCACCCTGTGCCCCTGCCTGCCCACCTCCTAACATACGGGCAACCACTAGACATGCTCTGGAGGTGGGCCGCACTCGCACCGGTGCTGTGCAGGTGCACTGTGGGCGTGCTGCGGGGGTGTCCCTTGGATGAGGCCAGGAGGTGGAGGTGAGCCGTGGCAGGGCTTCTAGAGTGGGCCGCGCCCATAGCCGGGCTTCTAGAGTGGGCCGCGCCCGTGGCCGGGCTGGCCAAACTATACAAGTGGATGCTGGGTGCCAGGTGAGAACATCCTTCACATTCTTCCTGTCTGTTTTCACTCAATTTTTTCAGGAATCCATGAGCTCACCAGTGTGGGTTTGAGTTGGTATCCTGTGTGAGGACGCTTGTTTGTATAAACTAGCTTAATCTCTATTTTGTGTTTGCCCAATGTCCACAGGTTAGTAACCCTTGCACTTTGACACTTTACCTATCTGAGTTTGTTTTGATGCGGCCCAAGTATGCTCCAAATGCAGTTTTGCTATCTACTCCCCAAAGAATGTTC
>NC_092871.1:60909440-60911750 GCF_032062135.1 Pyxicephalus adspersus | reverse complement strand
TGCAAAACAGGTTTGTGTAGGATAAGAGCATGTTCAAGATTTTTTGGTTCAAATAACCATTGTGTAAAAACTAGGGTTTCTTTTTTTGTGTTTTTAGGGATGGAATTGGATTAGCCAGGCTGTAAAAATGTGTGAAACGTGCACTAAAATAAAAATCAAATTAAATTCACTAAATCAGGCTTTTATTTTTTTAAACAAAACTTTTGTTTTTTAAATCTCCCCCAAAAACTTACAATGTGAAAACCCCAACAAATATAAAAATATAATAATTTAATGAAACTTATTTTCCAACATATATACAATTTTTTTTTTAAACTGTGCCGCCTGGGCACATCCCGAGAAGGGTCCAACCTCAAGTGCTGCTCCACGGCAGACATCCTCCTGTGCAGCGAATACAGGCTTTCCTGTATACTTCCTGGCGGGTGAGGAAAAACAAATAATAAATTAACTAGAAGAGTTTGGTCCAAACATTTTTTAAAAGTACTGTCCTTTTAAAAAGCAAACTAATGAAAATATAAACTTACGAAGAAGATGTCTGACATGTTGCCGGGGTTGGGGTGGCGGTGGTGGCGGGCTCGGAAGCTCCTCGGGTGGCCTGGCTGCCTCCCTTCTTGTGGAACTGGCTGTGTTTGTAGATGGAGACCAAAAACATAAGAGAGGTAAGTAATGACCAAATGGAACAGTATAACATGCAACTAGTTCTTAAATTGCACAGTGCTAAAGAATTTAAAATATGTTATCTCATCAAGGTATGACTGTTTTGCTGTTTACACAGAGCAAAACAAGAAAGAACTTGTCTAAGTGACATTTAACCTTTGTCTTCTGTTAAAAGCTGCCTAGACATGAAGCTAGTCATACACTCCTAATGATACTTGATAGAACTAGAACTAGGCCTAACAAACTATCTCCTAGTTTATAATAATGGTTCTAAAGGAATGTTTACAATATCTAAAATGGAGAAATACTTACATTCAGATGAGGAACTTCGGTCCTGTGGAGGAGATGCTGGTGGCAAGGGCGCTGCAGCAGCTGTAGATAAATAATGAACAGCATAAGTAAAAGTGGGTGGGCAGGACTAAAGTAGATTTGTAAGGTTAGTTAAGGTGAATAGATCAATGCTGAACTTCTAAATGATACTTTCTGCCTACGTCCAAAAATTTTAAGCAAACTTTTGTCAGTACAACTATGGCCAACTAAACAACTCATAGCTAATTTTAGTCATGCTAGTCAACAACCTAGAAAGAACGTTCATTTGATGCATGATTAATGACTGGAAGCCACATGAAATCCTGCTAGATCATTCTTTGTATTTGTAATGAAAAATGGTGAAAGTAGTGTGAGAATGTGTTGAATTTCAACATATGTTACAAAAGTTGATTCTAAGGTTAACTTCCAGGCAATCTTCTCGGCCTTGGGCGCCTCCTCTCCTTTATCGGAGGACTCTGGCTGCTGATGTGGTGCAGCGAGCTCCTCCTCAGGAGATGGCTCCTCCTCAGATGGCTCCTCCTCCGGGGATGGCTCCTCCTCCACCAGGGATGGCACCTCCTTCACAACCGGTTCCTCCTCTGGGGATGGCACCGGCACCTCCTCCCCCGAGGATGTTGTCTCCTCCTCCTCCTCCACATCCTGGGGGATGGCCAGGCTCCTGTGTGGTCGCTGTATGATTCGCAGCCGGCGTGATGGAGAGTTGGCTGTAATAACAAAATCAAATATACCAAATTAATAAGGGTAGTAAAATATAGGAAGTAAAAAACAAATAGTTCTAGGCTAAACAATACTACTTTACACAAACAACAAACATTCGAAAACACCATTCCTTAACAAGAGGAGAAGACAAAATGCCAAACTTACCAGACAGGATGCGGTCCCCCACTTCACGCACCAGATCGGGTCTCCTCCACTTCAGGTCGCTCCACGTATGATGGATCTGGGACACAGTTGGGAGCCTCCCTGCAAGGGTCCAGAGCCTGTCTGCGATCCACTCAGCGATTTGTCGCATCACAAATATTGACCGCTGCTGGTCGTATCTGTGGCGAATCATTGTCTAAAGAAAAAGAGAAACAAAATGTGAGTTATTTTGACAACAACCAAACACCTGTTGAAAAGAAAAAAAAAGGGATAACTAATTCATTGACTGATTTATATATTTTCTGTTGCAAATTTAAACTGTTTGTTAATATTGTGTGTAGATATATATGGGTATACTATTACTATTACTAAGAAGCTTCCAGTTGCCACCCCACTAAGCTCAATCCTGTTTAAACCATTGTAAAACCAATAATCGTGCTCCTAGATGTAAACTCTGTTTAT